>NC_092337.1:445256250-445560000 GCF_046630445.1 Rutidosis leptorrhynchoides | reverse complement strand
TATTACGCTAGTAGCGGTTTGTTGGAGATTATTAGCTTTGTACTTGAGATGGTATGTTAATTGTATTGCTAGCGTGTATGCGGTATATGTGTAAGTGATTGCAAGTAGGTATGTTATATATATATGGGTATAATTATTGCATTCACTAAGCTTTACTTACCCTCTCGCTGTTTATCTTTTTATAGGCTCCGGCGTTGACAAGGGTAAGGGCCTTCGATTGGATTAGAGATCCCGCTTGTTGTATAGGGGACGCTTTTGGGATGTGATAGCTTTTGAAGTTTGACCGAGATATGGGTAGTTTAACCTCAAACACCATGCTCATAGTGTCGTTTAGAATTTAAACTAGTGTGGTCGAAACTCAAACTTTTGTATGAAACTAGTAAAACGGCCGATGTGGGCCCCGTTTTTGTAAAACTCATTTTATGTTTGAATCGTTTGAGTTTTTCATATTAGAACATGTTTTGAAAAGCGTTTCGTCTAAATATGTCGGGAAGTGAGAGATCTTTATTTGAAAAATTGAAAAATCGGATAGAACTGAAAATAGACCTGTGCGCGCCACGCACCCTGAGGTGGTGCGCATGGCGCACTCCCCTGTAATAAAAAAAAATTTCTTATGCGTGTTCGATTGTATATTGGGTTGGGTTGTTACAAAACAGTTACCACTCGAGAATTGAGATGGCACCGTTTGAGGCACTTTATGGCAGAAAGTGCAGGTCTTCGATTTGTTGGAGCGAGGTGGGGGATAGACAAATTACGGGTCCGGAGATTATCCAAGAAACTACCGAGAAAATCATTCAAATTCAACAACGGTTGAAAACTGCCCAAAGTCGACAAAAGAGCAACGCGGACAGTAAAAGAAAAGATATAGAATTTGAAATTGGTGACATGGTCGTGCTTAAAGTATCACCTTGGAAAGGCGTTGTTCGTTTTGAAAAACGAGGAAAACTAAACCCGAGATATATTGGGCCATTCAAGATTATTGATCGCGTCGGACCGGTAGCTTATCAACTTGAATTACCGCAACAATTAGCCGGCGTACATAATACCTTTCACGTCTTAAATATGAAGAAATTCTTAGCTAAAGAAGATCTTACTATTCCTTTAGACGAAATCCAGTTCAATGAAAAACTTCAATTCATTGAAGAACCCATCGAAATAATAGATCGTGAGGTTAAAAGACTTAAGCAAAATAAAATACCAATCGTTAAGGTTCGATGGAATGCACGTAGGTACCTGAGTTCACCTGGGAACGTGAAGATCGGATAAAGAAGAAATAACCACACTTATTTCCAGAAGATGCGTCAACACCTTCAACTGCTTAAAATTTCAGGACGAAATTTATTTAACGGGTAGGTACTGTAGTGACCCGAACTTTTCCATGATTGTATATTATAAGATATCTATATTTACATGATTAAATGTTTCTAACATATTAAGCAATCAAACTTGTTAAGACTTGATTAATTGAAATGAGTTTATGTAGCCAATTGACCACCCCGTTTGCCTGATGATTCACGAACGTCATAACTTGTGATAATTATAAAATCATTTTTTTATGATGTAAGTTTATATATATATATATATATATATATATATATATATATATATATATATATATATATATATAATAAATACAATTAAATCAAAGATGTAAAGTAAAACACTATTCGCTACAGTAAAACACTATTTGCTACAGTAAATTTTTGCTTGCTACAGTAAAATACTATTTACTATAGTAAATACTATTTACTCGTATTCAATCTGTATTCGTACTTGTACAATACACAATTTTTAAATGTATATAGTATTGGAATATACAAATAAAAATCTGCTCCTTAGCAGCCCTAAATGATTAACAAACATGTAGAACCAACCATTTAACTTCTTGTAAGCATTATTGTGACTAAATAACAAAACTAGAAACCTTTGTTGACTAAAAAACGTGTGATATGTATGCTTATATACATTCACTCCATGCTAGAGTACTACATCATTTTACTCTCTAAACACACACACTTCCATCTCTCTTAACTCTCATCATATTCAGCAAGTTTTGATCTCATAATCAAAGCTTAGATCACCATAAAAAGAATCATTCAAGAACACATTAAGAACACTTCAAGAAACCTTTCAAGTTGCAAGATTACTTTCAATCTTTCTAATCCATTCCAATCAATCATCTAAGATCAAGAAACTCTTGTTATTTACAGTAGGTTATCTCTCTAATTCAAGGTAATGCTCATATTTAAACTTTGATTCAATTTCTATAACTATAACAATCTTAATTCGAGTAGTAAACTCACTTGAACTTGTTTTCATGTCATGATTCTACTTCAAGAACTTTCAAGCCATCCAAGATCCTTTGAAGTTCTAGATCATTTCTTGTCATTTCCAGTAGGTTTACCTACTATACTTGAGGTAGTAATGGTGTTCATAACATCATTCGATTCATATATATAAAACTATCTTATTCGAAGATTATAAATTGTAATCACTAGAACATAGTTTAGTTAATTCTAAACTTGTTTGCAAACAAAGTTAATCCTTCTGAATTAACTTTTAAAATCAACTAAACACATGTTCTATATCTATGTGATATGCTAACTTAATGATTTAAAACCTGGAAACACGAAGAACACCGTAAAACTAGACATACGCCGTTGTAGTAAAACTGGGGCTGTTTTGGGTTGGAAAAATAAAAACTATCTTAATCTTTGAATTTGAAGTTTGTTTTCTGGAAAAATGGTAATTCATATTAACATGATACTATATCCAAAAATCATGGTTAAAATCAAAGTGGAAGTATGTTTTTCAAAATGGTCATCAAGATGTCGTTCTTTCGACGAAAATTACTACCTCTTTTTCTGTATATATGACTATAAACTTATACTTTTTCTGTTTCGTGTAATAAATGTCAGTTCATAATGAAACCATAGCAATTTGATTCACTCAAAACGGATTTAAAACGAAGAAGTTATTGGTAAAACAAAATTGGATATTTTTGCTTGTTTTAGCTACGTGAAACTTTGTAATAAATCTATACTAACCATAACTTAACTAACTTATAATGTAATCTAACATATATTATGTAATCTTGATAGAACATAGACACGTATACAATGTTTTGACATATCATATCGACGTCATCTATATATATTATTTGGAACAACCATAGACACTCTATATGCGATAATGCTCGAGTTAGCTATACATGGTTGAGGTTGATTCCAAAATAATATATATACTTTGAGTTGTGATCGAGTCCGAGACTTGTGTACACTGGGTCGTGGATTGATTCGAGATAATATATATTGATTTATTTCTGTACTACTAACTGTGGACAACTAATTGTGGACTACAAACGTTGGACTGTTAACTTAACAAATTTAAATCGTTAAAATGTAATAAAAAAAATGTTGTTAATATATTTCGATCATACTTTAATATATATGTATATATTTGTTATAGGTTCGTGAATCGACCAGTAGCCAAGTCTAATTCTCGACGAATTGATAATCTGTGAAAGTGAGTTATAGTCCCACTTTTAAAATCTAATATTTTTGGGATGAGAATACATGCAGTTTTATTAATGTTTTACAAAATAGGTACAAGTACTTGAAACTACATTCTATGATTGAATCATTATACCGGATATCACCCTTTTAGCTTGGTAGCCTAAGAATTTGGGAACAGACCCCCAAATTGACGCTAATCCTGAAGATAGATGTATGGGCCTAACGAACCCCATCCAGGTTATGGATGATTTAGTACTTTGATTTTTTATATACAGATGAGTGTACCTGTATATTGGGGATATTTTAGATGCATTTTGATAATGCCAGTTACCAGGCGTTCATCATACGAATGATTTTTTTATACACTTGCGAGTGTATAATTTTTTATTAAATAAAATCTTGTAGCCTATTAATTACAATTTGATATATATAGGCTAAACCTATAACTCACCAACATTTTTGTTGACGTTTTAAGCATGTTTATTCTCATGTGATTATTAAGAGCTTCCGCTGTTGCATGTTAAATTAAAGATAAGATTTGGAGTCAGCATGCTTGTATGATAATGTTTAAAGAAAAACTACATTCGGTAAATAAATTGTTGTAATATATTATCGTAACCCATTATGTAACGGTCGTATGTAAACGTTGTACTTTAGATTGCCATTATTTGATAATCTACGCTATGTCTTTTAAACCTTTATCGATAAAGTAAAGGTTATGGTTTGTTTTAAAAATCGAATGCAGTCTTTGAAAAACGTCTCATATAGAGGTCAAAACCTCGCAACGAAACCAATTAATATGAAACATTTATAATCGATATGAACGAGACATTTTAGTTGGTATCAGAGCGTTGGTCTTAGAGAACCAGAAATTGCATTAGTGTATCTTATCGAGTTTTTGTTAGGATGCATTAGTGAGTCTGGACTTCGACCATGTTTTTCTTCAAAAACGATTGCTTAACACGTTTGTTGGAAACTATATATTGTTAACATGTAAATAATATGTGATATATTAATCTCTTAACGTGCTTGCTATTGTGTGATAGATGTCTACCTCTAGTACAAATCCCATCGACTCACCTAATAATAGTGAAGAGTCGAATGTATTTTGGGAAGATTCACAAATTCTGGAAGAAGAAGAAGAAGAAGAAGAACCGGAAGAAGAGGAACTGGAAGAAGAGGAACCAGAAGAAGAGGTTCCGGAGGAGGAAATATTAAGAACCACAGAAAACAGATAAATAAAAGAAAATCCTCAACCAATGGACCAAAGTTAAAAATGGTCAATGGTGTTTCCGTCGAGGAAGCAAAATATTGGGAAAATAACCAATTCTCTGATGAATCGGATTCCGATGAGGATTTTGATGATGTTATAGAAATTACCCCGGCTCAATTTAATAAGGCAAAAGAAAATAATAAGGGAAAAGCTATCAAAATAGAAAAACCCGAGTCCAAAACCGATGAACTTTATGTTAACATGAAATATCTCGATGGGATATATCGTAAACACCCGTATTTCTTAAACTTTAACTATAACCCGGGAACATCTAAGCCACCAAGTTTTTCTAAACCATTTGTGAAAATGACGGCTCGTATTAGAGGAGCACCATGTATCCCTAGGAAATTAGCAAAACGAACCAAGTCCGAGGAGGAGGAAACAAGTGAGTCGGAATAAAGAATTGTAATCATGCTGTGTAATATATGTACTTTAGTGTGTTTGTACTTTTATACTGTATGTAAAAATGGCTTGTAATGTTTGTATTCTATCATCCTTTACAAGATCTAATTTTTCATCTTTTTTACAGTATAAAAATACAAAATGGATGTTAAGGATAGACGACCAAATATTTTAGAAGACCTACCAGGGATATAATTGATGAAATCTTGTCTAGAGTTGGTCAGAATTCATCGGCTCAATTGTTTACAGCGAGATTAGTTTGTAGGAAATTTGACAGACGTTCTAGGCATGGCTTGGTTTATAAAAGGGTTTCCTTCGATAGATGGTGTATATCACATTGGGGAGACCTTAAGTTACGCCATGTTTTCTTTAAGGCATTATGTGCGGGAAACCCTAATGCAATTTTTTGCTACGGGTTGAGAGCCTATTTTGACTCCACATATCCCAACATAGGACTTCATTCTTTAGAAAGAGCTTCAAACATGCAACTTAAAAAAGCATGTTATGTTTACGGGTTAGTGATGTTCGCTTCTCACCAAATTGAGAAAAAGAACATCGGACTGCAACTTCTTAATAAAACATTTCCACAGGTGACAGATTCAGTAGTTGGGGTGAGAAATAAGGTTTTTAACTTGTTACGGGGCTGTTGGATATTTCGTAACCCCCGTCCTTTTGACGACGTTACAACGTGCTGCCTTGCCAACGGTCACAACGGTTATTTCCCACTTGATCAAGGATGGAAAATAGTATTAGTAAAACCCGAATGCATGACTTATTTCTGGTCTTATGAATTACGTGTCTTCATTGCCTTCACTGAACAATTTGAGCTTCACTAAAATTGTCCTCACAGCTGCTTTGTATCAAAGTTATTATGTGCTATATTTCATGATGTTTGTAAATTAACGGTATTGTATGATTGTATGATATTGTATCGAAAGTTTAAGCATGAAATGTTAATGAATTAAGTTTTTCATAATAAAATATTATTTTGATAATAGTAGTAATTTTTGCGCTAGCTATTAAGTATGAACTTTAACGGGTAGGTACTACCTGAACTAAAATTATAAAACGCTAATATGAAGAAAAGGCTTTTATAAATAAGTTCGTATTATGCTACGAAATACAATTGACTACTCCTAATACTCTATATGATTAACTTAACTCTTTTGGCTATTTTTGAAGGAAATGGAACCGACTACTCGACAGAACTTGAATTTGAGCGAAGATTATTTCCGTGCATTCCTTGCTGCAAACATAGCCACAGTACAGGCTGCAATGCAAAACAACAACAATAACTCAGGGTCTAGCAGTGGAGTTAACTCCACAGGAAACCGTGTAGGATGCTCTTACAAGGCTTTCACTGCTTGTAAGCCTTTGAAATTCGACGGGACTGAAGGACCAGTCGGACTAAAATGTTGGACTGAGAAGGTCGAATATGTGTTTGCTATAAGCAAATGTGCTGAAGAAGACAAGGTAAAGTACGCCACGCATACCTTCACAGGTATTGCGTTAACCTGGTGGCACACCTATCTCGAACAGGTGGGACAAGATGCTGCTTACACACTACCATGGTCAGCATTCAAACACTTGATGAATGAGCAGTACCGTCCTAGAAATGAAGTCAATAAGCTCAAAACAGAGCTTAGAGAGTTACGAGTGCAGGGATTCAATATCACCATATATGAACGACGATTCACCGAGTTGTGTTTATTGTGTCCAAGAGTATTCGAAGATGAAGAAGAGCAGATCGATGCGTTTGTAAAGGGGTTACCAGAAAGAATTCAGGAGAATGTGAGTGCGAGTGCGCCCACTTCAATGCAAAAGGCAAGCCGAATGGCTCACAAACATATAAACCAGATCGAGGGAAGGATTAAGGAACAAGTGACCGAGGAGGCCAAAATGAAACAAGTCAAAAGAAAGTGGGAGGAAAATAGTGACAAGGGTCACCAATACAATAACAACAACAACCGTCCCAATAACAACAACAACCGTCCCAACAACAACAATAATAACAACAAAAAGCAGAAAACCAGATGCCTAAGGTGTGAGAAATATCATCCGGATAATTATTGTAGGAGTTATGCACAAAATGTAGCAGAACAGGTCACAGTGCTGCAAAGTGTGGAGTCTACGAACCAAAGGCCAATAGAGTGAAAGGAACAAATAATGTCAGAACATTTAATGCCGCCATTACTTGTATTGGGTGTGGAAAGAAGGGCCATTACAAAACTGCATGCCCAGACGAATTTAATAAGAATGGGCAAAACCATGGAAGAGTCTTCAATATCAATACGGCAGAAGTGCAGCAAGACCCGGAGCTTGTTACGGGTACGTTTCTTATTCACGATAAACTTGCTTATGTTTTATTTGATTCGGGTGCGGATAGAAGCTATATGAGTAAAGATTTTTGTGCCAAATTAAGTTGTCCTTTAACGCCTTTGGATAATAAATTTTTACTGGAATTAGCAAACGGTAAATTAATTATAGCAGATAAAATATGTCAGAATCGAGAAATTAAACTGGTTGGCGAAACGTTTAAGATTAATTTAATACTAGTAGAGTTAGAGAGTTTTGATGTGATAATTGGTATGGACTGGTTAAAAAATGAGAGATCAGAGGCCGTATGTTACAAAAAACGCAATTCGCATCGTACGTGAAAAAGGAAAACCCTTAATGGTGTACGGAGAAAAGAGCAACGCGAAGTTAAATCTTATTAGCAGTTTGAAGGCGCAAAAACTAATAAGAAAAGATTGCTATGTCATTCTAGCACACATCGAGGAAGTCAAAACTGAAGAAAAGAACATCAATGATGTTCCCGTCTCAAAAGAATTTCCCGATGTATTTCCGAAAGAATTACCGGAACTACCTCCACATCGATCCGTTGAATTTCAAATTGATCTTGTACCCAGAGCTGCACCGATAGCTCGTGCGCCATACATGCTCGCACCCAGCGAAATGAAAGAATTACAAAGCCAATTACAAGAACTTTTGGAGCATGGTTTCATTCGACCAAGAACATCACCGTAGGGAGCTCCTGTTTTATTTGTCAAAAAGAAGAATGGTACATTTAGGTTGTGTATCGACTACCGAGAGTTGAACAAACTTACCATCAAGAACCGTTATCCACTACCGAGAATCGACGACTTATTTGATCAACTACAAGGCTCGTCGATTTATTCGAAGATCGATTTACGTTCCGGATATCATCAAATGAGAGTGAATGAGGATGACATTCCGAAGACTGCTTTCAGAACGCGTTACAGTCATTATGAGTTTATGGTTATGCCGTTTGGATTGACTAACGCACTAGCTGTGTTCATGGACCTCATGAACCGAGTGTATGGACCATATCTTGACAAGTTCGTCATTGTCTTCATCGATGACATACTTATTTACTCTAAAAATGATCAAGAGCACGAAGAACATTTGAGAAAAGTGCTAGAATTGTTAAGAAAATAAAACTGTACGCCGAGTTTTCAAAGTATGCATTTTGGTTAAAAGAGGTTCAATTCCTCGGTCACATAGTGAGCAAAGAAGGTATTCAGGTTGATCCGGCAAAGATTGAAACCATTGATAAATGGGAAACCCCGAAAACACCGACGCAGATACGCCAATTTTTAGGATTAGCTGGTTACTACAGAAGATTCATCCAAGATTTTTTCAAAATAGCAAAACCCTTGACTGCATTAATGCATAAAGGGAAGAAATTTGAATGGAAGGATGAGCAAGAGAAAGCGTTTTAATTGTTAAAGAAAAAGTTAACTACAGCACCTATATTTCCATTGCCTGAAGGGAATGATGATTTTGTGATTTATTGTGACGCTTTAAAGCAAGGCCTCGGTTGTGTTTTAATGCAACGAAAGAAGGTAATTGCGTATGCATCCAGACAATTGAAGATTCATGAGTAGAATTATACGACTCATGATTTGGAATTGGGCGCTGTTATTTTTGCATTAAAAATATTGAAGCATTACTTATATGGGGTCAAATGTACCATATATACCGATAACAAAAGTCTCCAACATATATTTGATCGGAAACAACTGAACATGAGGCAACGTAGGTGGATTGAATTGTTAAATGATTACGACTTTGAGATTCGTTATCACCCGGAAAAGGCAAATGTGGTAAACGACGCCTTAAGTAGAAAGGACAGAGAACCTATTCGAATAAAAGGAATGAATATAATTATTCATGCCAACCTTACTACTCAAATAAAAGAAGCGCAACAAGGAGTTTTGAAAGAAGGGAAATTGAAGAAGGAAATACCCAAAGGATCAGAGAAACATCTTAATATTCGGGAAGACAGAACCCGGTATAGGGCTGAAAGAATTTGGGTACCAAAGTTTAGAGATGTGAAAGAAATGGTACTTAGAGAAGCACATAAAATCAGATATTCAATACATCCCGGAGCGGGAAAGATGTACCAAGATCTCAAGAAACACTTCTGGTGGTCGGGTATGAAACCCGATATAGCTACATACGTAGGAGAATGTTTGACTTGTTCTAAAGTCAAAGCTGAATATCAGAAACCATCAGGTCTACTTCAACAACCTGAAATCCCAGAATGGAAATGGAAAAAAATTACCATGGATTTCATTACCAAATTGCCAAAGACTGCAAGTGGTTATGATACTATTTGGGTAATAGTCGATCGTCTCAACAAATCAGCACACTTTCTACCAATGAGAGAAGATGATAAAATGGAGAAGTTGGCACGACTATACTTGAAAGAAGTCATCTCCAGACATGGAATACCAGCCTCTATTATCTCTGATAGGGATGGCAGAATTGTTTCAAGGTTCTGGCAGACGTTGCAACAAGCATTGGGGACTCGTCTAGACATGAGTACTGCCTATCATCCACAAACTGATGGGCAGAGTGAAAGGATGATACAGACACTTGAAGACATGCTACGAGCATGTGTTATTAATTTTGGAAACAGTTGGGATCGACGTCTACCGTTAGCAGAGTTTTCCTACAACAACAGTTACCACTCGAGTATTGAGATGGCACCGTTTAAGACACTTTATTTCAGAAAGTGCAGGTCTCCGATTTATTGGAGCGAGGTGGGGGATAGACAAATTACGGGTCCGAAGATTATCCAAGAAACTACCGAGAAAATTATTCAAATTCAACAACGGTTGAAAACCGCCCGGACAGTAAAAGAAAAGATATAGAATTTGAAATTGGTGACATGGTCATGCTTAAAGTATCACCTTGGAAAGGCGTTGTTCGTTTTGGAAAACGGGAAAAACTAAACCCGAGATATATTGGGCCATTCAAGATTATTGATCGTGTCGGACCGGTAGCTTATCAACTTGAATTACCGCAACAATTAGCCGGCGTACATAATACCTTTCACGTCTTAAATCTGAAGAAATGCTTAGCTAAAGAAGATCTTACTATTCCTTTAGACGAAATCCAGATCAATGAAAAACTTCAATTCATTGAAGAACCCATCGAAATAATGGATCGTGAGCTTAAAAGACTTAAGCAAAATAAAATACCAATCGTTAAGGTTCGATGGAATGCGCATAGGGGACCCGAGTTCACCTGGGAACGTGAAGATTGGATAAAGAAGAAATACCCACACTTATTTCCAGAAGATGCGTCAACACCTTCAACTGCTTAAAATTTTGGGATAAAATTTATTTAACGGGTAGGTACTGTAGTGACCCGAACTTTTCCATGATTGTATATTATAAGATATCTATATTTACATGATTAAATGTTTCTAACATATTAAGCAATCAAACTTGTTAAGACTTGATTAATTGAAATGAGTTTATGTAGCCAATTGACCACCCCGTTTGCCTGATGATTCACGAACGTCATAACTTGTGATAATTATAAAATCCTTTTTTTTTATGATGTAAATTTTTATTTTATATATATATATATATATATATATATATATATATATATATATATATATATATATATATATATATATATATATATATATATATATATATATATATATATATATATATATATATATATATATATATATATATAAGAAGAAATACAATTAAATCAAAGATGTATAGTAAAACACTATTCGCTACAGTAAAACACTATTTGCTACAGTAAATTTTCGTTTTGCTACAGCAAAATACTATTTACTACAGTAACACTATTTACTCGTATTCAATCTGTATTCGTACTTGTACAACACACAATTTCTAAATGTATATAGTATTGGAATATACAAATAAAAATCTGCTCCTTAGCAGCCCTAAATGATTAACAAACATGTGGAACAAACCATTTAACTTCTTGTAAGCATTATTGTGACTAAATAACAAAACTAGAAACCTTTGTTGACTAAAAAACGTGTGATATGTATGCTTATATACATTCACTCCATGCTAGAGTACTACATCATTTTACTCTCTAAACACACACTTCCATCTCTCTTAACCCTCATCATATTCAGCAAGTTTTGATCTCATAATCAAAGCTTAGATCACCATAAAAAGAATCATTCAAGAACACATCAAGAACACTTCAGGAAACCTTTCAAGTTGCAAGATTACTTTCAATCTTTCTAATCCATTCCAATCAATCATCTAAGATCAAGAAACTCTTGTTATTTACAGTAGGTTATCTCTCTAATTCAAGGTAATGCTCATATTCAAACTTTGATTCAATTTCTATAACTATAACAATCTTAATTCGAGTAGTAAACTCACTTGAACTTGTTTTCGTGTCATGATTCTACTTCAAGAACTTTCAAGCCATCCAAGATCCTTTGAAGTTCTAGATCATTTCTTGTCATTTCCAGTAGGTTTACCTACTATACTTGAGGTATTAATGGTGTTCATAACATCATTCAATTCATATATATAAGACTATCTTATTCGAAGATTATAAATTGTAATCAGTAGAACATAGTTTAGTTAATTCTAAACTTGTTCGCAAACAAAGTTAATCCTTCTGACTTAACTTTTAAAATCAACTAAACACATGTTCTATATCTATGTGATATTCTAACTTAATGATTTAAAACCTGGAAACACGAAGAACACCGTAAAACCAGACATACGCAGTTGTAGTAAACCGGGGGCTGTTTTGGGTTGGAAAAATAAAAACTATCTTAATCTTTGACTTTGAAGTTTGTTTCTTGTAAAAATGATAATTCGTATGAACATGATACTATATCCAAAAATCATGGTTAAACTCAAAGTGGGAGTATGTTTTTCAAAATGGTCATCAAGATGTCGTTCTTTCGACGAAAATGACTACCTCTTACAAAAATGACTTATAACTTGTATATTTGACTATAAACTTATACTTTTTCTGTTTATTTTCATAAATTTCAGTTCATTATGAAACCATAGCAATTTGATTCACTCAAAACGGATTTAAAACGAATAAGTTTTGGGTAAAACAAAATTGGATATTTTTGCTTGTTTTTGCTACGTGAAACTTTTTAATAAATCTATACTAACCATAACTTAACTAACTTATAATGTAATCTAACATATATTATGTAATCTTGATAGACCATAGACACGTATACAATGTTTTGACATATCATATCGACGTCATCTATATATATTATTTGGAACAACCATAGACACTCTATATGCGGTAATGCTCGAGTTAGCTATACAGGGTTGAGGTTGATTCCAAAATAATATATATACTTTGAGTTATGATCGAGTCTGAGACTTGTGTACACTAGGTCGTGGATTGATTTGAGATAATATATATTGATTTATTTCTGTACTAGTAACTGTGGACAACTAATTGTGGACTACTAACGTTGGAATGTTAACTTAACAAATTTAAATCGTTAAAACGTAATAAAAAAATGTTGTTAATATATTTCGATCATACTTTAATATATATGTATATATTTGTTATAGGTTCGTGAATCGACCCGTGGCCAAGTCTAATTCTCGACGAATTGATAATATGTGAAAGTGAGTTATAGTCCCACTTTTAAAATCTAATATTTTTTGGATGAGAATACATGCAGTTTTATTAATGTTTTACAAAATAGGCACAAGTACTTGAAACTACATTATATGATTGAATCATTATACCGGATATCACCATTTTAGCTTGGTAGCCTAAGAATTTGGGAACAGACCCCCAAATTGACGCGAATCCTGAAGATAGATCTATGGGCCTAACGAACCCCATCCAGGTTATGGATGCTTTAGTACTTCAATTTTTTATATACAGATGAGTGTACCTGTATATTGGGGATATTGTAGATGCATTTTGTTAATGTCGGTAACCAGGTGTTCATCATACGAATGATTTTTTTTATACACTTGCGAGTGTATGATTATTTATTAAATGAAATCTTGTGGCCTATTAATTACAATTTGATATATATATATATATATATATATATATATATATATATATATATATATATATATATATATATATATATATATATATATATATATATATATAGGCTAAATCTATAACTCACCAACATTTTTGTTGACGTTTTAAGCATGTTTATTCTCAGGTGATTATTAAGAGCTTCCACTGTTGCATGCTAAATTAAAGACAAGATTTGGAGTCAGCATGCTTGTATGATAATGTTTAAAGAAAAACTGCATTCGGAAAATAAATTGTTGTAATATATTATCGTAACCCATTATGTAACGGTCGTATGTAAACAATGTCCTTTAGATCGCCATTATTTGGTAATCTATGTTATGTCTTTTAAACCTTTATCGATAAAGTAAAGGTTATGGTTTGTTTTAAAAATCGAATGCAGTCTTTGAAAAACGTCTCATATAGAGGTCAAAACCTCGCAACGAAACCAATTAATATGAAACGTTTATAATCGATATGAACGGGACATTTCATGTCGAGTCGCAATGACTTTATGTTCCACTAGAATGCGTCGATTACTAGTTAGAATTCTCCTACGCTCAATGTCAAACATCCATTGTCCAACAAAAGAACCACCTGACATTCTTACACAATACTATACAGAACATTCAGAATAATATGGCATGAACTCAACAAAATAATCTAAAACAGCAAAATTCGAAAATTAGGGTTTCTATACACTCGGTCGAGTGTGTATACACATACGGTCGTGTGTGTCGACAAACGGTCGAGTGTGTGAACTCACTCGGTTGAGTGTGTCACACACTCGGTCGAGTGTGTTCTTCAGATCTGTGTTCACCCAACTTTTTAAATCGATCAAATCTGTTGTTTTTGGTTCAATTCCTGGTCACATTAGCCTCTAAATAGGCCGATTAACATACTTATATCATCAATTTTAACAGTTTAAGTCTAAAAAGCACTCAATTAGAGTTTTACACATCGAACATAAAATCAACGATTTAGGGCACATGAAAACGAGTTAGATAACCTTGTTATTGGCGCTGGAATCACAAGAGAAAGTTGTATCTAGAATACTAAATCAAAACCTCCTTCCTTAACAATGAAAAATCTAGGTAAAATTCGACTCAAAATCACCAAGTGTTCTGAGCCATTCGTGACTCAATCCTTTTTATACCCTCAGACACACTCGGTCGAGTGTGTCACTCACTCGGCCGTGTGAGTATACATACTCGGCCGAGTGTGTTTATAAAACAAAACACATTATTTTACCAACTCAATCGGTCGTGTGAGAGAGTCACATGGTCGTGTGTGTATACTCACTCGACTGACTGTCTTTTAGCTTTAAAACTTAAAAACTTTAACATTTAACTTCACTGACTTTTCCTGTCCACTACCCCTGGGACTGATCTCTACAGTATAAAAACAAACACGCTTTGTTCCTTTAAGATCCGAACAACTTATTTTCAAGTTTAACGTAAAACATAGGATTCCTTTCACAGTAAACCTTTTCGAGAACTGAGTTGCTAAGCTTAATACACAAAACAGAAATGCACACGCAACTAACTTATGAATGCAAATATTTTTGATTTTTCAGATATGTATGCACATGCAAATTTACAAAGCGAACAACTGTACAAGATCCAGCGTATCATGATCAACAGTATTACGACAGACATAGTAAATAACATTTAACCTTTCAGGTCTGTAATAATTCACCTTCTAGCATCAATTTCATTAAACGATAGCGTAAGCAGATAAATGATGTTATTAGCATGAAAACAAGTGATACAGCTTATCATGAATCACACTACGGGGAGCATAACACATATTTTTGTGAGTTGACATATCAAATTGATTTAATCTTTTGATTCGGGGATCAGAACTGAACTATGTTGACATGTTATTCCACACTTCATAACGTATATGATAAAGCATATACAGAACAACTTTCAAATATATCAATAAACATTTACCAACTTTCACCCTAGACTTTGATGATCACGTTAGATTAATTACTTTAACATCTTACAATGTTAGATTTTTATCACGAAGTCAGTACTCATTTGAGATCGCACGATGTTTCAGGTAGAACAATTGAGCTCAAATATATTGACGATGTCCTCTTATCACATCAATGTACTTTCAATTTAATTGAACAGAACCATCTCACGATGTTTCTAGCAACCCTGTCAGCCATGAGCTTCTACCTTAAACTTATACCTTTCGTTTCAGATAACATTGTTTATCTAAAATTTATTGCATACTTTGAAAAGACGCATACCGGCCGCTATAAACCCCATACTTAAACGGAAATCGTATGATGTATGATGTTGGATGGATGGTAGTGATATATATTTGAGTGATGGAATGCTAACGTATCCTCCAGACGATATTCCCTGCTATCCAGGTCAATAGGTACAATCCCATATCACAGAATGATTTAAATTCTCTAAATTTGAAGATCTGCTATATATCTCCCCCTCGGATGTAGATAACTAAATCATCAAAACCATTTTAGCATGTAAATATCGTATTTGATTCCTTCAAACTTGTTCAATTCTTGATCCATGATTCTCTTGCAATAATAAGGTGCATCGATGGATTTACAACTGGAGTAACAAACCATAAACTTGTTCAATTTTTATTTTTTTTTAATTTTCTGATGTTGCGATGATATCCATGCTAGATTACAAAACATAAACAAAATAAATAAAATAAATATAACTGTACATGATGATGCACCATTGTCTTTGACTTTTGTTGTGTCTGCACAGAAAATCAATCTTCTAATGTTGAAGTCTATAACCTAATGACGTTGCATTGTTCAAATCATTCTATGTCTGTAATACAGAATTGCACTTCTCAATCCATCTAGAGAGAACACCTCCCTTTGGATACCCGATATATATGTTGTTGACTTTCGGTCCAAGTAATAAAGGTAGATAGAAACAGGTATGCATTCTAGACAAAGTATGCTCACCTAGGGGACCACAAAATTATCTTTTGCTACCGAGTATAAATCGTAATAGGGGAGACCTCAACTGTCTATTGAGTTTATGAACAATCATTTCTCAATACATATTCAGTGATAAGTAGGTGACTACCCTCAACCGCTGTAAACCTTTCCATGATTTCCTCATCATGATATTTACACGTTGTTATTGTGATCATCTCTATCCAGAATTATGTCAATAAAGTTTACCAATATACTATTAAACATTCTCTATATATGTCAGTTCAATATTGCAATCACTTCTCCACAAATAGAATAAACAACTCATTTTCTGAATTTTTCATTTTTTATGGATTTTTCAATTATTCAACTTTTTATTTGATTTTCTGGTTTTATAATTTTTATGGCTTTTCAATTTTATCTGTACAAAAACATAAAAACAAAATAAAAACACAAACTAGCATGCATTACTATCAGAAAACAAAAATCTATCATGCAAACGAAAATTAAGCATGCAAATGACCTACTAAATACTATGCAAGGTACACATACTATACAGGCAGTTCTAGGGCATTCACAACTCAGTTTCTTTGGGAGGTTCCTCTGTGTTAGGAGCCTCTGTTTCAGGAACTACGTCAGTTAGCAATTTAATTCCGATTTCTTTTAATAAGAACTCAAAGCGTGGTTTATCAAAAGCTTTAGTGAAGAGATCGGCCCGTTGGGTTGTAGTGTCTATCTGCACTACATCTGTTAACTTTTTCTCATAGCAGTCTCTAATGAAATGGTATTTAATCCCTATATGTTTCATTTTAGAATGATTTACGGGATTTTTATTAACAGCTATGGCAGCAGTATTATCAACATAAATAGGAGTGTTAGAAATTTGCAAACCGTACTCACGTAGTTGCTGTTGAATCCAGATAACCTGCGATGTACAGCTGGTCGCAGCAATATATTCTGCTTCACAAGTGGACTGAGCCACTGCTGTCTGCTTCTTACACTGCCAAGTGACTAGTTTGCTACCAAGGAACTGACAACCTCCTGATGTTGACTTGAAGTCCTTCTTGCAGCCGCCATAGTCAGAATCACTATAAGCTGTGAGATCAAAACCATCCTCACACGGATACCATAACCCTAAACTCGGTGAATCTTTAAAATACCTCAGAATCTTCTTAACCACGAACATATGATGAACATTAGGATTCGCCTGATAACGAGCACACAGATAAACCGCAAACATAATATCTGGTCGAGAAGCTGTAAGATACATTAGAGAACCAATGATCGCCCTGTATAACGTAGGGTCCACTAGAGCACCAGGTGAGATCCCATGATTCACTGACAACGGAGTCTTAGCTGGTCTTTCTGCTTCCACTTGAAACCTCTTCAGAATATCAGCAACATACTTGGTCTGATGCAAGAAGATGCCTTTATCCGTCTGAGCTACCTGCAAACCCAAGAAAAACTTTATAGTTCCCATGGAACTCATTTTGAACTTCTGCTGTATGACCCTCTCAAACTCGTCAACCATTCCCTGATCTGTTGACCCGAAGATAATATCATCAACATAAACCTGCACTAACATAAGATGTTGTCCCTTCTTCTTGATGAAAAGTGTCTGATCAATGACACCTATCCTAAAACCGTTTTCAAGCATATAGTTGGACAACGTGGCATACCACACTCGAGGAGCTTGGTGAAGACCATAAAGTGCCTTTTCAAGTCAATAAACCTTTTCTGGGAAATTAGGATCTTTGAAACCAGGTGGTTGTTCAACAAATACTCTTTCATTGATCTCTCCATACAAAAACGTGCTTTTCACATCCATCTGATATACTTTAAAACCCATGAAAGATGCAAAAGTCAAGAAAATTCTAATTGCTTCCAGTCGAGCAACCGGAGCAAAAACCTCATCATAGTCAATCTCAGGGATTTGTTGATATCCCTTTACCACCAACCTAGCTTTGTTTCTGATCACGATACCCTGTTCATCCTTCTTATTCTTTAACACCCATCGAAGACCATAGGGTTCACAACCATGTGGTGGATTGACAAGTTTCCAAACCTTCAAATTTTTAAACTGTAACAGCTCTTCCTGCATAGCACTAACCCACTCATCATATTTCAATGCTTCAAAAGCATCTTTTGGTTCAATTTGACACACATAACATGAATGAGCATGCACAAATACTCTCCCTGTCTTGTTCAACGAGGAATAGAATGCTGTTACCACATTCGCACTTTCTGATTCAACATATTCTGCTTCCGATTGACTCTCACTTACCACAGGAACATCAGATGTAGTAGGAATTTCAGAAGTAGATGCTTCATTAGATGTGGCATGAGGGATGCCAATATAAGGAATGCCTCTCGTATCTACGTAATAATCGTCTAAACATTTTGGAGGCATAATCACACGATTTGACCGACGAACTCCTCCTGCTTTCGTTGGCTGTTCCGTCCCTGTTACAGTTGGAGGTTGATTATAAAGAGGATTTAAATGACCTTCGATCAACCGAGCTCTATTAACATCCACATTAGGATCATCTTCTTCTGAATCACTATCTTCATCTGTCTCATACACTATCTCCACATTAGGGTCGGCATTAGAATTGTCACTCTGGGTGCTTTGCCTCGAACTCTGAATCGGACTCTGATGAGTACTTTGAATATGGACTTGAGTCTGGCTAGGAATAGAAATGACATTCTCTGTGGAATTCTGAGCATCATACAACATCTGAGTAAGTAACTCATCGTCTGTAGCCTCCGGTGGAACGTTGAAAGAGTCAAACAGTTTATCATATTCAAATTGCCATACGAATCCTTTACTAACACGAGCAGGAGCGTTACGCTGAATATCAACCACAAAACGTTCTCCAACACACTTAGATTCAGTATTGTACACTCGCTTATTTGGATTCCCATAACCCAAGAAGATACCAGAGACAACCTTTGAATTGAATTTCCCTCCTGTTTCTCGCACCAGAATAGTACAAGGAGCACCGAAGGGTTCAAAATGTTTAATGTTAGGCTTTATCTTATGTAACAGTTCATAATAGGTCTTTCCGTGTCTCTTCACCACCAGAACTCTATTCATCACATAACACGTCGTGCTCACCGCTTCTCCCCAGAAAGCAATAGGTAAACACGCATCAACTAGCATAGTTCTTGCAGTTTCAATTAACGTCCTATTCTTTCTTTCAGCTACCCCATTCGACTGAGGTGTATAAGCAGGACTAAACTGTTGTTGTATCCCCTTTTCATTACAAAACAACATCATGTTGTTATTCTTAAACTCCGTACCATTGTCGGTGCGAATCTTTCTAACCTTCAATTTATACAAACTTTCAAGCTTCTGAATCAAGACTTTAATGTTCTCGAAAGTATCTGATTTATGCTTCAACATCACAACCCAAGAGAAACGTGAATACTCGTCTGTAACCACCAAGAAATATGATTCTCCAGTGCTATTCTTGCAATTAACTGGACCAAAGAGATCCATATGCAACAACTCTAAAGGAATATTAACAGAATGATGCTTCTTGGTAATATGAGATTTTCTTGTCTGTTTCCTTTTCTTACACGAAAGACACCCTTCTGGAATATGAAAACTCTTAAGATTGACACCATCAACTAGTCCATTATGAACTAGATTATTTATCTTCCTTAGACTCAGATGACCCATACGCTTGTGCCAAGTAATAGACTCCTGTTCAGTAGCTTTGGAAACAAAAGCCTGATGGCATGTAGCTGCTTTAACATGAGCTTTTCCCATATAAAGGATATAGAGATCCTTACACCTTGGAGCAGTCATCAAAATCATGTCTTCCAGAATTACAAAATCTTTTCTCAATATATAACACAATTTATCATCAAAAGCAACCGTATACTTTTTGTCAGCAACATGTGAAACTGAAAGCAAATTGTTCAACATTTGCTCCACAAAATTGACCTTATCAAAGCTGACATTCTTGTTTGAAATCACTCCTTGCGCAGTAATAAAACCTCATTCACTACCTTCAAAAAAAACTGGTCCTCCATCCACTGTTTTCACATTAGAAAGAAATGACAAGTTCCCTGTCATGTGCCTGGACGCCCCACTATCAATAATCCATGTACTGCAGCGAGGATTGTAGGCGTCCTGCACATGAAAATAAGGAGATTAGTTAGAAAGGGCCACCCATGCCCTAATGGCAGTGGGTTTCCCATCAACGCCAACCACTGGCAATTCCACCCATTGTCCCTTAGATCCGGAAGGACCTTCAGAATTTTGGACACCTTTCACTTCTGACTTATGTTTCCAAACAGTATTTTTTGGTAAAGGTTTCCTGTAATAGTCATTTGTTTAGAAAACTTTAGTTTCAGTTGATGGTGATCTTCTATTGAAAGTACATTTAGGGCTAAGATCAATCTTCCTGTGTGGTGTCTGTCGAATGGGTTTGCAATTCATAGCCCTGTGTCCCAACATCCCACAATTAAAACAATGAACATTATCAAAATCATTTGCATTAAACAATTGATGCCTAGAAGGTGAAAACTGTCTCCTCGGAAGTGAATTCTGTTGCCTAGCTGGAGGGGGTGACGTGACTTATTGTTTAACAGTCTGTCGATGATTAGGAGGAACATATTTCGTCACCCTTCCTGAATTTGAACCCTCACCTTTTAGTGAAAGTTCAGCTTTGGGATCAACAACCTGAGAATTCACAGCACTATTATCCTTAACAAACTTAACAGGGGTGTGCTGAGTGTTTTTCTTCCTAGATTGTTTTGGCTTACTAACACTCCTTTTCTCACTCTTCTGACTTTCACTCCTATTTTCCTCATTATTTGGATTCTTCAAAATTGTAATGGGTTTAGTCACAACTACAAAGGGTTTCCCGTGCTTTTCGGTGTCGACATCAGTGTCAGACTCCGTCTCATAAACAACATATAATGGCTTCTTACCCTCACCAGTCTCACTTTTACTCTCTACAGGATTTTTCTCAGGCTTACCATACTTCGGTTCTATAACCGGATCCCTATTCTTCTCAACAGGTTTATTGATAAACTCTCCCAAAAGCAGTGGGGCAACCTGATTATAGCCTATCCCTTGGTTTTTGGGATGTTTCAAAGTTTGTGTCACGTATGACATTCTCTGCCAATTATCAATCCTAGCCTTCTCTTACTCATACTTTAACTTGTATGAATCTTTTTCTGCCTTAAGTGCTTCTATCTGGCTCAAATACAGGTGAATCACTTTCTCATCATCTACAATAGTTGATTTTAAATGACCTACCTGATTTTCTAAAGACTTAATGACATCAACATACTTTTTTTTGCTTATTTAGGTAGTAGAGAGCATCATCATAGTTCTTTCTATTTGTCTGATTTTCTATATCCAAATTCTTAAGTTCAAGTCTAAGTTTCGGACAAGTTTCACAAGTAACAGATATCTCATTAAGCTTAGAGATTACACATTCAAGTCTAGCTATTTCCTGTTCAAGGTCAGTGCATTTTAAGCAAAAAGAATCTGAATCATTACTTACCTTGTCATTGCTGGATGTGTTAGCCATGAATGCGTAATCTTTTCTACCGACATGCAAATCCGTATCTATTTCTGAGTCTGACTCTGAACTTGTACTGTCTGAATAATCAGCATCATAACTTTCTTTGCTCTCAACTATTTTAGGACGATCCGAGCTTGTCACCGTGACTACCTTCTCATCAGTACCTTCAACATCACTCTTGATCAAGTGTCCGAGTTCTTCTCTAAACCAGGTACCTGTATGATAACTCATTCCTGAGGATTCATCATCATCTGAGGAGTCGATTGTGAACTCAAGATCAGACAAATCCTTGGCTTTGTGGAACTTATCGTACAACTTATCACTAATTCTCTTCCTAAGACACATCTTCATGACTGCTTCAACCCTTTTCATTCGTGCGTCACATTTGCATACATAGCATGTGCAAGTTGGATCATCTTTACTGATACACCCAGCTTTTCTTCTGATAACCCTTTCTTCTTCTATTTCAGCTTCACTCTTACCAACAAAAACCACATTAGCTTTCTCAGTATCAACTGAGATCGACCAATCACACACTTCATCAGCATAAGTAGTAGTCAAAGCTTTGGATTGACCACTAGAAGTTGCTTCCTTGTTCACTGTCGGACCAGCATGTCTAGGAGTAAACTCAATTGAAGTATTATGAAAAGGATTATGAAAACCCGGCTTGGGTGATCTTGTGCATGTCCGCTTGAAATGACCTAGTTCATCACAGTTAAAGCATCTCACTTTGGACATATCAAACCCAAATTTAGTGTTACGATTCAAAATCAAAGTGCTCTGTCATGTTCTCTTCAGATACTTCCTTGCTCGTCTCACGACACTACCCATAGCATACAGGATGTCCATTCTTTCTATCTCATCCTCATCTATCTGATCATAGTCTTCATTCTCCAGATGACCATTTATTATCTGCCCACTGATCATATCATTATAAGAGTTAACCACGATAGCTGCTAGAGCCATATCCTCCTGAATCTATTCTAGAGGCCTCTTCTTGATATTATCTGTCTTGATCACTGGTGATTGAGACTGTTGCAGAACCCCGGAATCAATAAGTTTAGCAGTTGACTTCAGGGCTTGAGACTTTGCATTGAAATACCCTGACTATGACTGTGGTGCTGAGGTCTGTGATGCTTTAGTTGAGATGAAAGTTGTTTGCAATGGAGCATGACCTCCTGAAGATGACCCAACAGATGAAGCTGTCGCTAGAGTACCAAGTCTCTTCCTTTTTGCCTCAACCTGAATATCCTTTTCCATCAGCTTGGATGTAAAAGCTGTCAGGGTTAACGTACGACCAGATGCAATATACTTGTTCTGAATCTTTTCAATTTCGTTGTCCCATTTTTCAGGAAGACCATCTTTCAACACTCTAACTGCTTTATCATCCGATATGTCTATTCCATAATCTGTCATTTCTGCAACCAGCTGGCGATATCTTTCTAAGTTTTGTCCAAGAGTCTCGGAGAGAAGAGCTGCGAATACTCATCATTCATCTTTCAAAACCTTACCCTTAGTGGCACGGTAAGTAGTTGTACCCTCTGTGGCTGATTGAAGAGCAAGACAAAGTGTATGCGAGGTCTTGTTCCTGTTTTTGAACTGGGAAAAGATTTCCTTAGATAGTGCCTGAGTTAACTGCGCGTAGCACTTACATTCCAAGTTATACTGTTCGCGCTCTGCAGGATTAAACTCTGACATTTCCTTTGGTTCCCCGTCCCCTCCATTTGGCCAAGCATATTCATTCTCTATCACCTCCCACAGTCTAGAATCAATACCGTTCAAATATATCATAAAACGTGCCTTCCAGTCCAAAAAGTCCTTTAGATTATCAAGTTTGGGAACCTTATTGGTAGATCCAGACTCATTTTCGGAAAGTAGTAATTTGTGAAGTCATGGTGCAATTACTAAGGCACTGTATTCATTTGTTACTTGTTCATTAGTGTCCGACATTTTAATTAATTATGTGAGAATTAAATGTAAATTAAGTTTCTGGGTTAAAAGACACTCGGTCGATTGTGTAAGACACACGGTCGATTGACTAAGACTCACGGTCGATTGTGTAAGACACACGGTCGATTGTCTGTCAAAATTTTGGCAGCACTTCGTTACACAATATGCCTTTGGTATTGCAACTCACACGGCCGACTGTCAAACTCCCACGGTCGATTGTATTGCTCACACGGTCGAGTGACTACACACACACGGCCGACTGACTATATTGATCTCACACGGCTTTGGTAATACACACACGGTCGACTAACAATCTCCCTCGGTCGATTGAGGGACTCACACGGCCGATTGTCAAGACACACACGGCCGAGTATGTTCTTGACAGATACAGGTCGACTATTAGGGTTTTCTAGACTAAAATCGATTTTTCGATCGATTTTTGATGAAAAACTCTAAACCAAAACGTAGAAAACAACTGCAATGACACCAGAAACACTTTTTGATAAAGAAAACACAAACTATAACGTAAGAAAAAGGATTAATCGTTCAAAACACAAATAACACCAGAAAGACCAACTTTTTAACCCAAAAACGATTTAGATCAAGCAAAACCAGAGACTCCAGCTCTGATACCACTTTGTAGACGAAGATTAAAGGATCTTAGGTCGCTTGCTAACAATCCTAGAGGCGGAATACACTAGAATTGGGTTAAACCGAGATATGGGTCGTATCGGGATCGAATAGATCAAACCTAGGACAAATACTAGATTAGATCGACGCCTAAACGAAGTATTTCGGTGGTATTTGGTGTTAGAGTTCGGCAGAGAAGAAAATCTGTCGATTAGGGTAAATGGGATGAGTAACCTCAACAAAGAAGTCTCAACCCGTATATATACTGCATATCAGACACACTCGGTCGAGTGTGTCTCTCAGTCGGTCGACTGTGTAACACAGTCGGTCGACTGTGTGGACACACTCGGTCGACTGTGTGTGCAGTTTAACTAATTGATTATTTAACAAATTAAACACGCACAATCACAAACGTAATAAATAGTCACAAGTAAATATTATTACATAACCGAATGTATCAAACAACGAATCAATCTACGGCTGGGGATTCATGCACCAACACACCCCACCCCACCCAGCAACACGTCCATCATCCCCTTCAGGGACAAAGATGGTCTTAATGATTATCATTCATCATACTTATTGTAACACCCGTCTCACATTGAATTGAAAATGAAAATTTGAATTTCATATAAACTTAAAAATATTGGTTAACTAGTATTTTTCATGGTAGCTCTTAGTTAAGAATTAGAGATAACCGATTAGTTCGTTGTTTTAGCTATGAGGAACGATAGACTATACATGTGTGACGGGCATGGGGCTCGTACATCTCTTTGGTTAACGTTGATGGTCATTATAATTGATAGCCTCTCGCATTGGCGAAAACGGAAATTTTTTTATTGGGGGCGAAATTTTTTGAAATCGTAGCAACTTTTTTTGCCCAAAAAATGGAAGTTTTTTGGGCAAAATACTGAGGATTCAGGGCAAAATATGGAGATTTTTTGACAAAATACGAAAGTTTTATTAGCAAAATATGGAGATTTTTGGGGGGGGGGGAAAATTCACCGAGGACAAAATGAAAAAACTCAATTTTTATGCACTGAAAAATGAAAATTCACTGAGGCCGGTGCCCCCTTGCCCCCACCTGTTTCCGCCACTGGCCTCTCGGGTTGTGAGCATCTCTTAGGGTATCATCTCGAGGTGTGACGAGCACTTACACAGACTATCGGATGACGAATGGTACTCGTGCATCTCTTGAATGAATTTTTTAGGGTCGTTTCACTTAAACCATTACAAATTCAAACTCACGTTACATATTTACACAAATAAAATAAAGTTCTTTGAGTTGTTCACAGATATATTTATATGAAAATCTAGGGTCGTCTCAACAATTTAAATACCCTAGACGAAAATAAAAATAGGTTCACATATACGTGAAATTTTTTTACTACGCATAAAAAATTAATACTCCGATTTATCTATTTATTTACTTATATTGTATTTAATTATTAAAAACAAGATATTTTAACTTTAATTGATAATTTTTATTTGATTTAATAAAATATATTGAAAAAAACATTTACATATTTAAAATTTTAAACTATTTTAAATTTTAGATCCTAGACAGTTCTATGTGAAAATCGTAAACGAACCTTCGTTACGAATCAATTATAATGGACACATATCAATATTATAGGTGCATTACAATTTGAGAAAAAGGGGTAAAAGGTTTCAGACTTTCAGGTTTATCTGGTCTGATAGAATTGAATAGACATCGATGCTTTTATAGTATAAGTAGAGTATACCACACTTTTTTAACTATTGACGTCGATATAAAATACACGTGTCGTTTTATAAGGGGGCGTACCTTCATGGGGTCATTTACAAGACTAGAGCCACAGACACGTTTACAACTGACAAATTAAAACAACCGACATGTCTTTCTAATACACGCACGTGAATAATCATTTTACAATTCTTTTTTTCCTATTAAAGTGACCTAATTTAAAAAAAAAAAAAAAAAAAAAAGTGCAATTAATTTAAAAGGATAATGATAAATCATAAATCCAACAATATTTTTAGCTAGAAAAATAACGCCCGCGCGATAAGGCGGGGCCTTTCGAGTTCATATTCATATTTTACGTAACAATATTTATGTATCATGTTTGAAAGCATGTGGTTAATACCTAGTATACCTAATGACCTATGCGTTTTCCATGGCAGAAAAATCGCGGGGAAAATGGGGAACGGGAACATCGATATGATGTAGTAAGTGTGGGTTGTTTGTTGTACGCGTATGTATATGTATGGAAGATAGACCGAAATGTTTAGCGTTTTTTAAAAAAGAGTCCGTTTTGCGCATACCTAGTTTCTTTGTGTTCGTGATTTTTTTTCCGAGTTGAACGGAGGCGTCTGAAAAATTTAGCTCACGGTGAGCGTGGAGATATGGCTCGTTGAAAATTTGAGTGGAGTTTGTTTAATTTTTTTAATAAAATAATTTGTTGACATTTTTTACCCATGAAAATCTTGCAAAGTTAACATAGTTGAGGGAGGTGTATTATAAATGTTGTGGTTGGTGTTGTATTTTGGTGATGCAAGGAACAAAATCTGTGTCTAAATTAGTGTGTAAGTGTAATGTAATAAATCCACTCACTTTCTATATTAATAAATTATGTTGTACAAACAAATAATTCATATTTATAATGCGAGTAGATTTATTGTTTGAATTACCAATACCCAATTTAAAAATGATGATATCATATCATCAAATTAGTTATAAACTAGTCTGGATCCGGCCCGTGCGATGCTGCGGGGACTTTCGGCCTGTGTATTCATATTTAACGTAGCGTTGTGTATTTATAGAGGGGAAAACGGCCAATGTCTTAAGCGTCGTTTTAGATGTCGTTGTCTTAAGCGTTTTTTAAAAAGGGACCGTTTCGAACGTAGTTAGTTTCGTTTTATTCATAAATTTTTTTCGAGTGTAACGGTGCTGTCGCAAAAATTTAACTTGCGGTGAACAGAAAGACACGGGTTGTCGTTGTGTTAAGCGTTTTTTAAAAAGTGTCCGTTTCGCGTATAGTTAGTCCCGTTGGGTTCGTGAGACTTTTTCGAGTTGAACGGTGGTCTTGAAAAAATTTAACTCGCACCGAGCGAGAAGATAGGGCCCGTTATAAATTCGGGGGAATCAGTTTATTTTATTTAATAGAAGTATATGTTTACACTTTCTACCCCTGAAAAAGTGTAAACTTGAGGGGCTGTTGTGTAAATTGAGCCGTATTTGAGGGATCGATTGTAGTGCGAACGCAAAATCAAAACTACAATACGAATCAACTGAAACTACACATTTAAGCATGAGTTTTAGTATATAAGGGTTAATAATAATTAATGAATATTAAGTATTTATCATTTGGTGATAGTTAACTCCTTACACCTTGCTCACGGGATGGTTTGCATTTACTTATCATATTCGTTTTGTTTCTTCATCGTCGGCGAACAATTATGATGGTCAACTATGACGGCCTTCTCTTGTATTGTCAGACTGGCTGGACACTACACTTTTCAAGAATTTCTTTTCCCGGCTCCTTGATTTCTCACGTGGTAGCGGTTTAGGATTTTAAAGGTGTTTTGACTTCTATTTGATCGTGGCAATTTTAGACTGCAACATTCATATATTTTCGATTGGTTCCCTCGGGCTATTCTTGAATAAAAATAGTCAAGGGACGGAACATGATGCTTTCGACAAACTTCGAAGACTAGCATTGAAGTTTTATCTTTAGTTTTTGTCCTCGTCGAAAAATTCCTTTGCTATCATTGTTAAAATAGGAAAAAAAAAAATTATAATTCGTCTGTCTCAAAATTAATGTCTCGTTTTAACTTTTTAAATCTTTCATTTTTTTTTTTTTTTAGAACTGCAGAAATTTAATTAATGAAGAAAGGACTCCCCCCCCCCCCCCCCCCCCCAAGTAAGACACTAGAGAGGATCCGAAGAACAAAGCAATTACAATGGTTTTATTTGCCGATCGTCCTAACGCATATAGCCTTTACATCTACTATTTAGCCAACAAAAAGAAAAATGTCTAATAGAATCAAATAACACATCTTTCTTCAAACTTCGAGAGCCAAATAAGATACTATTACGGTACCTCCATATGTGCCATGCGAATGAAGCGAAGATGACATATAATCGCAACTTTGAAGCAGCCTGCAAATGACATGTATCGTACCAATCTAACCATTCTGACCATGAGCTGCACAAGGGAACATCGAAGTCGATCCACACCTTAATCCTTCTTCGGAGATCGATCGCGAGTGGGCATTCTAATAGAAGGTGGTCAAGAGATTCAATATGACAATCACATATGGTGCATCCTATATCTTCGATCACTATACCTCTTGACGAGATATTTAATCTAGTCGGCAAACGATTCCACGCTACTCTCCTTAAGAAAATGTTAATTTTTTTTGGGAATTTCTTTAACTCATCTAGTTTTTCTTTCAATCATAGGGAGTAAGCAATCGTCCAAATGTATTCTCGTGCTCGAAACCTGAAACTCCACATCATCTGATAAAGGCCAGCACCAAATGTCTTTATTATCATTTAACTCGCATACACCAACATGAGAAAGAAGTCGCTGTAAGGTGTCAATATTACGTGCACCTATATTCCCTCTTGCCCAATTCCACCTCCAGTCACCATCCACTAGTCTGTCAGCAAGTAAACAATTACCATTAGACTCCAAGTGGAACAATCTTCCATACTTCGAAGCGAGCGTTCCATCCCCTTTCCAATTGTCGAGTCAAAAACGAACATCTCATTTTTTTTGAATTATAATTTTGACTGTAGATATTTTTCTTTTTACGTTATATAATATTTGTTGAAAGTTATATAATTGGAAACACATTTTCAAAATTGATATCATTTATATAAATATTATCAAATATTATATACTAACATATATAATATATATATATATATAAATAATTAAAGTAAAAAAATAATATTAAACAACATGGTTATTTTGAAACAGATGAATAGTAGACTCGCTAATCTAAGTTTCACTTGCCACACCATTCCATATGGCGTACTTTATTTTGTTCCACACCATTCCATATGGCGTTGTTTTTTTTGTTAAGTGTATTCTTTTCCAACTAGCTTTATAATAGTAGACTCGCAAACACACCCAACAAAATTAAATCAAACTGTTTATTAATTTAGGGCAAATTATAAAAAAAGGTAACCTTTTTTTACCCATTTTCCTATTTTAGGTAATGTATTTCATTTTGCCACAAAAAAAGGAGTCAGTTTTCCAAAGTTAATTAAAAAAAGGAGTTTCGTTAACTTTCTTGGTTAAATTCCAACGTGGCCTTCCACGTCACTTTTTTTCAAGTGTTCGCTGACTGTGTGTGCTACCCCTATTTACTATACTTGATCGATGAGTAAGAAGGAAAAAGAACCCGATCTGTTTCTGTTTTGTTCCTCTCCTTCTTCCTTCCAATCGAGCATCATCATCAATCATCAATCATAATTATTTGACCTTCGATCCATTCCAGTTTACAAATCATCTCATATAATCATCTCAGATTTATATTACAGACCATAAAAGGATGATTCCTATAACAAATTGAGCAGTGATTTTCGATCCTTACATAAATCCTAAACTTCATTCATCATCAATTCTAACAAACATCAACAGAATTATTGATTTTGATCTTGTTTTCTTTCATTTTAACCGAAAGGTTGAAATCGAACAGTTTCAAGTGAATCACAACACCTCAGGTCAATCTGAGAACAGTTTCGGAATCCTTTTTGCTCACTGGTACTTCGTAATTCATTAAATCAAATCAAGGAATCACATAGAACTCAGAATCTCGAAGTAAACGTTTGAAGTAATTCGGTCAAGGTTTTAATTCGAATGATTTAGTCTGTTTCATGATTAAAGGATGCTTGTCGAGTGTTTTTGGAGGTATTCTGAGCATGTTTCGTGTTGAGATCATTATCTAAAAACATCTAAATTGAATTCTCAATTTTTCAAGTTCAATTCAATGGCGAATTTGTAGGTTCTTCATCATAGTGAAAAAAAGTGACGTGGAAGGCCACGTTGGCATTTAACCAAGAAAGTTAACGAAAGTTAACGAAACTTCATTTTCTAATTAACTTTGGAAAACTGACTCCTTTTTTTGTGGCAAAATGAAATACATTACCTAAAATAGGAAAAATGGGTAAAATATGTTTACCTTTTTTTATAATTTGCCCATTAATTTATTCTAATTACTAATTACTATTACTATCACTATATACGTTAAAAGAGGGTCTCGATTAGCTAATAAATGTTTTCAAAACCCTCTTAATTAGCATTAGATTAGAAAATTACATTGTAATACCCCTTAATCCAACGGTCCTTAATCATCCACTAAAAATTAGCTAATAAATCACCAGTAGCTAAATTATTTGTCCTTAATACCCTTCAAATTAAAATAAACACGTGAAAGGACCCGTTCATATACATTATAAACGATTCACAATAGTTGATTACATTGTGAGGTATTTGACCTCTATATGATACATTTTACAAACATTGCATTCGTTTCTAAAAGACAAACTTTCTTTACAACGAAAGTTGACGGCATGCATACTGATATTGCTTTAAACATACATATATTTCGACGTAATATCATTTATATTTCATAGGTTTTTGCCATTTACGAAGACATTCAATGCATAATTCACGAGAAAATCAACTAAAGTAAACAAGAGCTTAAAGTTTGAAGAAAAGACGATAAACGACAAATTTAAACAAATTATATATCGAGGAAACGTTTATCCGAAATCAAGAATAAAAGACGAAAATTATGCAAGTTCAAGATGATCGAAGAAGACCGAAGAAAAAGAGTTAAAACAAATCGTCCAAGATAGTACACGTCTACAATGGGTCAACATAAAACAAAAATTAAAAAAACTGCCGTTTACTCTTACGCGGATCGCGTAATATCTTACGCGAAACGCGTAATGTTGTGACATAAATCCAGATTTTAGTTTACTCTTAGGCGGAACGTGTGAAATACTACGCGAAACGCGTAATGTTGAGACCATATTCAGATCCAAAATTCACATGGGACGGCCACTTTTTAATTATTAAATGAAACAGTTAGCACGCCTCAAATATAGTATTTATTCTTTATAAAACTTTACAGAGGGATTCATCATAATTGGTCCACTTTTTTAGTTCTCAAGAGGATATAATACGGAGTACTATCAAGTTCAAGAGAGATATACAAGAGAGAGAGCAGAGAGAATATCACAGTCAACATTTTGAATATTATCACTCTTAATTTCCATTTAGTAATCCGTGTCATTTACTTTTCATTTTACTATAGTTCCGTATTAATTTTCAAGTTCAAGATTTAGGATAGTTTCAATATTAAGGGTTGTATTGTTCGTGATTAAGGGTATTATTGTTCGAGTGCAAGGGTGTTGTTATTGTAATTTTCTACCATTTGAAGTTAATGAAAGTGAAGATTTTCGTAAGTTTATTCTATTAAAATTATCGTTATCAATTTTTATCATTATTATTATGTTTGTATACTTATATATTTATGTTTACCCTAGTGTAATGAGTAGCTAAGTTTCCATAGTGTTTGCTTAGATGTAGAGCCCTAGTGAAATGGATTGTTATCATTTGTAAATATTAAAATGTAACTTAAGTATTTTTAATATTGAACCTAATTAAAAGAACCATTATTATGTAATTAGATATTTAATCCTTGTCACTTAATTTATCAGATTCAAATTACGAAAGTTATTTTTATTTATATAAATTAAGCTTCAACATTAAAAAATGATTTAGACGAACTTATGAATAAGTTATTAACACTAATTTAAGAATAAAGTTCGGTGGATTGGGTAATATCATTAGTTATATAATAGTGAAATTGTAAAAAGGGAAACCGTTACGATTTAGGTTTTGGGGAAAGTCAAAACTAGGTTAGGTCTCAATTTAAATACTTTGGGAATAGTAACTATCTAAATAAGATCAAATGAAAATTAGATTTAATTTAGTTAGTTGAAACTTTATATATTCGAAAGAAAATATTAAGTTGTATACTAAAACATTTTAATAGGACTTAAATTTAAAACAATCCATGGATCTAGAGGTGAAATATTTAAGTGAACACTCCCATTTATATATTGCAAATAATTATTATTATTATTGTTACGTATTAGTATTCAGAAAACTAAAAATTTAAATTAATCTCCTTCAGCTAAATACTAATGTTTTGTCACATTGGATAAAACATACGCGGATCGTGTATAATATTACACGAAACGCGTAGTCCCAAAATATACGCGGAATGCGTATACATATACGCGAAAAGCGTACGTATAATAATAGTACTGTTACGAATTTTGTTTAAAATCCAAGTTTTAATTAAATCTTTTATTATTACTTTTAAGTATTTAATTTATAATTAGTATAATTATTATAATTCTCTTTAATTCATCTTTAATTTAATTAAAACTTATTATTTAGTTAATTTAAATAATTTGTATTTTATTTTATTGGTTAAAACAAATTCCTAATCATTTAGTTTTATAGCAAGTTATTGTTTTACTTATTACCAATCAGTAATACAATTGTTTTATCATAAACAGTAAAATTTCATTTAGTTCACTTTTAATTTAATGCTTATAAATCCTGTAATCTTGTAATTTTATTTATCAAGTAAGTTAGTTTAATTAAGTTATTTTTCATTATTGTTATATTATATAATTCCTAATCCAAAACCCCTTTTAAATTAGTTTAACTTCAAAGACTATTAAAAACCATTAAACACTCCATCTCCCTGTGGAATGAATTGGATTTACCTATAAAACTAAACTACGCGGATAGGACTAGTTGCCTATATATGTGTGAAATCAACCCGAATCCATTAAAACATCATATATACAAGACAAAATTACATGGGGGGTCCCGGTGGTATGTTCAAAACATCAACTGGAGTCCAAAAGAATTTTTTTGACTTGAAGGGTCACTGTGGTATGCATTTGTTTCACGGGGAGTCCATTTACTAACGTCTGTCATTTTCTTCTGTTAAACTCAGTCATGTGCAGTGCACATGAGGGTAAAATGGTCATTCAGTTGTTTGTCTTTTTCTTTCTCTCTTGATTCCTTCATCTGCAACTTTCTTTCCAAATTTATTTTATATATATATATACTCTGTATATAATACAATTAAATATAAATTACAAACTATAATTAAAATCAAACCCCAATTTACACTTTCAACGTCAACTTCATCTCTTTTTCTAATTTCAAAACCCCAATTTCAGTTTCAAATTTAATTATTCACATCTAAATCAAATCAATTCGTCGTTTCCTATATTCATCATTCATCGACTCTTAAACCAAATCAAATTTAATTCCAATTTAAATGAGTACTCATATCCTATTTCTTAAATCCATTCAAAATTTCTGTAAGCAAACACTTGAAAGTGGAAATTTACAAAAACAACTAAGACTTTGATTAAAAGCTTGAAACAATTTTTGTGAATCATTTTCGCACCATTTTTGTACGAAGCTAAAATCAATTTTTAGCTTATTTGCAAATCAACCAAGTTTAGTAAGAAGTTAAATTAGGTTTATATAATTTAAATTACCTTGCACAATTCTAAAACTGTAGCCACCATTTTCAGTTTAAGTGAGCACTTTTGCTACTACTGACACCATCTATCTTCTTCACATCTCTCGGATCTGACAGTCGACCACCGGAATCTACAGGTAAATCAGATTGGGTGACACACGATTTCGATTTGTCCCTGTAAAATTGAATCAGATTTTGATGGGGTTTTGAAGATGATGGGTGTTCAATTACTGTAATTGTAATCTTTAGCATCTCCATCTGTCAAAAATCGAACAGAGGCTTAGCTGCAAAGTTGTGAAGAAAAATATGGTAGTTAAACTCATTAGGATTTAATTTTGGGGGAAATTGAAAAAAAAAAAAAAAAATTGGAGAAAGAAAGAAGGTGAAGGAGATTAAGAGAGAGGGTGGGTGGGTGGGTCATTGGACAAAAGGGATCTAAATTGACGAAAATACCCTCATGTGCACTGCATGTGAGGGAACTTTACAGAGTTTTTAACGTCAGTTACTGAATTGGACTCTCCATGAAACGAATGCATACCACAGTGACCCCTCAAGTTCAAAAAATTCTTTTGGACTCCGGTTGATGTTTTGAACATACCACAGGGACCCCCCATGTAATTTTGTCTATATACAATAAATCAATTCGTGTAACAAAACAACTCAAATCCGTTCATAAAATAAAGGTATAGTTTCAGCACATCAACTTTTTGGTGCCGCTGCCGGGGAGTTGGCAGTTAAATAAATAGATAATTTTTCTGATTCGTAGTAGTAGTTGGATTTGTACGTGGACTGGGTTATTGGAGCCAAACAGTACCCAATTATATTGGGACCAAACGAATCCTGCCCCTCTGCTGCATCTTTTGGCTATTCGAAACGTGAGCAAAATCAGAAGAAAAATCTGTTTGTTTAAAGGTTTTTATCATTGTTTTTATGTTATTCGATCCTTTTGAAGGAATTCAATTCTTAGAAAAGCTTTTGGTGTTGTGATTGCATAATAGAAATTAATGCATGAATTTACGTTCTTCCAACACTGATTTAACTCCTTCATATCCTGAACCCGAAAGGGAATTTCACGAATGCTTAAGAGCTCAAGAAGTAGAGTCTCTAACTGAGGGTTTAGAATCACTTTCATTAAATTCTAAACAAGTTATTCAACCAATCATAGAGTCAGTTATTAAAGAAGAAGAAGAGATGGCTGCTACAAATCAAACGATGGATGCATTAATGAAGGCAACAAGAACAGGTCAAGGTCACGCAATTATTCAACCTACGATGACTGACGGCTTTGAAATAAAGGGTCAATTTCTCCACATGGTGACTAATACATGCCAATTCGGTGGAGCTCCAAATGAGGATGCTAACGAGCATCTTCGTAAGTTTGTAAGCATTTGCAAGCTATTCAAGATCAAGGATGTCACCGATGATATCGCATGTTTAAAAATCTATCCATGGTCACTAAAGGATGATGCAAGAGATTGGCTAGACTCATTACCAAAAGGTTATATCGAAGATTGGAATGATATGAGGACAAGTTTTTGTCAGAGTTCTTCCCTGCTTCAAAAGCAGCAAAGTTGCAAAGTGATATAAATCACTTCAAGCAAAAGCTTAATGAAACTCTTTATGAAGCTTGGACCCGATTCAATAAAATGCTTAGGGTATGTCCTCAACACGGGTTGAATACATTCCAAAAGGTCTAAATATTCTATAAAGGAGTCAATGTGGCTACTCGAAAGGATATAGATGTTGCAGCAGGAGGATCAATCATGAAAAAAACGCCCGAAGAAGCTCACACAATCATTGCCGATATAGCAGCACATTCTCATAATTGGCATCAAGATGAGAGTTCTCTAGATCAATAACTGTTGCTAGTATCGAAAGCAACGATGAAATCGCTGCTTTAAAAGTTCAATTGGCAAATCAAGGAAGGCAAATTGAGAAGGTGACCAAGGAAATGCATGCTATTAGGGTAGGGTGTGAATTGTGCCAAGGTCCTCACCTTACTAGAGATTGTGATCAAACAACAATGGAAGAGCAAGCGAATTTCTTAGGTTACTTGCGAAAAGGTGAAATGAATTTCAACGATTTTCCGGCGGTTGAAGCAATGAACCGAAAATATCCTCCTATCAATAGCTACCAAATAGGAGGACCTTCAGGTTCAAACAATAATTACCAAGGAGGAAATCCGGTTTACCAAAATAACCGAAATTTCTCAAATCAAAATCAAAGAAATGCACCACTGGGTTACAATAACTAAACAACCCAAATCAACCTCAACGAAATTACCAAAATAATTTCCAACACAATCAACCACAACCACAACCACAAGCACCTTTACAACCACAACCCGAGAAGAAATCCGGTTTAGAAGATCTTTTGAGAGATTTTATGGTTAAGCACGAGCAAACTACGGAACTTCAAACTCAGCAAATTCGAAATCAACAAGCTACGATACAGAATTTAGAAAGAGATGTTGGAAGGATCTCACAGTTACTAGCAGAGAGACCACCAGGCGCTCTCCCCTCAAATACTCAAGTGAATCCCAACAACAGTCAAACAAGGAATGAGCAAGTAAATTCCATAACTACGAGAAGTGGGTTAACAGTTAACCTCGATGTTCCAAAGCCTCATGTTCCTATTTCTATTCCAATTCCAAATGAAAAAGATTCTTCCGTGGAAGAGGATAAAGTGCCAACCATAAGTGCACCTAAAACTCAACCGCCATTAAAAGAATACAAAAATCCAATTCCATACCCACAATGTTTGAAGAAAGATAAATTACAAGCACAGTACAACAAGTTTGCCTAAATGATTAAGCAAATTTGTATTAATGTACCACTTGTAGATGTTCTTGCGGGTATGCCAAATTATGGAAGGTTTATCAAGGATCTCATAGCCGATAAAGGTAAATATGAAGAAGTTTCAACCACATTCCTTAATGAGGAATGCTCAACAATTTTGCAAAAGCAAAAGATGCCACCGAAACTCGGAGATCCTGGTAGTTTCATTATTCTGTGTCTGATGGGGGATTCAGTAATGTACGATGCATTAGCTGACTTAGGGGCAAGTATTAATCTTATGCCACACTCCTTGTACTTAAAACTAAACTTAGGTGATCTAAAACCAACTAGGATGTGTATACGTCTAGCCGATAGAACTTTTAACTATCCTATTGGTATTGCCGAAAACCTACCTGTTAAAGTTAATCATTTAATCTTTCCTGCTGATTTCGTTATCCTTGAAATGGAAGAAGATAGCAAGGTTCCCCTAATTCTAGGGCGACCTTTTCTAAATACCGCTGACGCGATTGTGCGTGTTAAAGATAAAAAACTTAGTCTAGGTGTAGGGGAAGATAGAGTTACCTTAAACATAGATAAATCTATGAAACAACCTATCTCCTCCGATGACGAATGTTATAAGGTAGACATTGTTGATTGTTGTGTTGAAGAAGAATTACAAGAATTACTAAATGTCGACACCTCGAACTTCACCCCAATGAGTGAAAGTAATGAATTTGATGTAGAGCTTGAACTTGACGAATTGTTGAAAGTAGTCATCGATGAAGATTGCTGTGAGGAAGAAATTCTCAAGGAAGATGAAACTTTTGAAGAAATTACCGATGGTAATAAGTTCCGGATAAAATCTTCCTTGGAAGAACCACCAACCTTGGAACTTAAAGAACTCCCGGAATATTTGGAGTATGCTTATCTCCAAGGTACGTCACAATTACCTGTTATAATTTCATCAAAACTCTCTGATAACGAAAAGAGTAGGTTAATGTCCGTTCTAAAAACTTACAAGAAAGCAATTGCTTAGAAAACAACCGATATTCCAGGGATTAACCCCGCTTATTGTACTCATAAGATTCTAATGGAAAAAGATTTTAAACCCGTGGTACAAAGGCAACGAAGGTTAAACCCTAACATGAAAGAAGTTTGTCAAGAAGGAGGTTATCAAGTTACTTGATGCTGGGTTAATATACCCTATATCCGATAGTCCATGGGTTAGTCCTGTTCAAGTAGTACTCAAGAAAGGGGGTACAACTGTCATCCTTAATGATAAGCATGAACTCGTTCCTACAAGAACAGTCACTGGTTGGAGAGTCTGTATAGACTACCGTCGTTTAAACGATGCCACAAGGAAAGATCATTTCCCATTTCCTTATATTGACCAAATGCTAGAACGTTTAGCGGGAAAAGAGTACTATTGTTTCCTTGATGGATTCTTCGGTTATTTTCAAATTCCCATTGATCCAAAAGACCAAGACAAAACAACTTTTACTTGTCCATTTGGTACCTTCGCATACCGACGAATGCCGTTCGGATTATGCAACGCGCCAGGCACCTTTCAAAGGTGTATGATGGCAATATTTCATGACATGATAGAAGGAAGTATGGAAGTCTTTATGAACGATTTCTCTGTTTTTGGAGACTCCTTCGATTCCTGCCTTTCAAACCTCGAGCGAATGTTAATTCGTTGTGAGGAATCAAATCTTGTTTTAAATTGGAAAAAATGCCACTTCATGGTGAAGGAAGGCATTGTTTTAGGACACAAGATTTCTCGAGATGGAATGGAAGTAGACAAAGCTAAGGTCGATGTAATCTCAAAGCTTCCTCCTCCAACTAACGTTAAAGGAATTCGTAGTTTCTTAGGTCATGCGGGATTTTATCGACGATTCATAAAGGACTTTTCCAAAATCGCTCGACCCATGACTAAACTTCTTGAGAAAGATAGTACATTCGACTTCAATGACGAATGCTTACAAGCTTTCTCCATTCTAAAAGATAAACTTACGAATGCACATATCATAGTATCTCCCGATTGGTCCAAACCATTTGAACTAATGTGTGATGCAAGTGATTTCGCACTAGGAGCCGTTTTAGGACAACGCCAAGATAACAAATTTCAACCAATATATTATGCAAGTAAAACACTAACAGGAGCACAATTCAACTATACAACTACCGAAAAAGAACTCCTTGCAATTGTATTTGCTTTTGATAAATTTAGATCATATCTTGTGTTATCCAAAATGATTATTTTTACTGATCATTCAGTCCTAAAGTACTTGTTCAAGAAACAAGATGCAAAACCTAGATTGATATGTTGGATTCTGCTCTTACAAGAATTTGATATAGAAATCAAGGATAAAAAGGATGCTAAAAATCTCGCTGCTGATCACTTGTCTCGTCTTGAGAATCCCGACCTAGAAAAACTAGATGAGTCAGTTATTCATGACACTTTTCCCGATGAGTTTCTAATGAGAATAGAAACCGAATTTGAAGTTCCATGGTTTGCGAATTTTGCAAACTATCTCGCTGCAGGAGTATTAATTAAAAACCAAACGTACCAGCAAAAGAAGAAATTCTTTGGTGATTTAAAGTTTTACTTCTGGGAAAACCCTAATCTTTTTCGAACAGGAGCGGATCAAGTTATCCGCCGATGCGTATATGGTAAAGAAGCTCAACAAATATTGGAGCACTGTCATCAAGGCCCAGCGGGTGGTCATTTCGGACCTAGCTATACAGCTAAGAAGGTCTTTGACTCAGGTTTTTATTGGCCAACCATTTTCAAAGATGCACACCACATGGTTAAAACATGTGATGCATGTCAAAGATCCGGTAACATCTCAAAAAGGGACGAAATGCCACAAAAAGGCATTCTTGTATGTGGAGTATTTGACATTTGGGGTATTGACTTCATGGGTCCATTTCCCGCATCGAATAAATGCAAATACATCCTTGTGGCAGTTGACTACGTTTCTAAATGGGCCGAAGCAAAAGCTTTACCCACAAATGATGCCCGTGTTGTTGTGAACTTCCTAAAAAACCTATTTTCACGTTTTGGGATTCCAAAAGCATTAATCAGTGATCGTGGAACTCATTTTACAAATCAATTACTCGAGAAAGTACTTAAAAAGTACGGAGTTAATCATCGTTTCTCAACTTCTTACCACCTTTAAACGAGTGGCCAAGTTGAAAACACAAATCGAGGTCTTAAACGGATTTTAGAAAGAACGGTTAAAAATAATCCTAAAATCTGGCATCGAAAGTTAGATGATGCGCTTTGGGCATTTAGAACTGCATTCAAAATGCCCATTGGTACTACACCTTTCCGATTAATTTATGGTAAGGCATGTCATCTACCTGTCAAAGTTGAACACAAGGCATATTGGGCTCTAAGAGAATGTAACACTAACCTTGTGGAAGCCGGAGAAAACCGATTCTTACAACTTAATGAATTAGATGAATTAAGACTACAAGCTTATGAAAACTCTAAAACATACAAAGAGAAAACTAAGAGATGGCACGATGCACGATTAAAAGAAAGGAAAGAATTCAAACAAGGGGATAAAGAATTAGTTTTCTAATCACGTTTTAAGTTTTCACCTGGGAAACTTAGATCCCGGTGGACTGGGCCATATATAATAAAACAAGTTTTTCCATCTGGATATGCAGAGTTATATAGCAAAGACGGTGGAACTTTCAAGGTGAACGGTCATCGACTCAAGTTATACTTTGACGGAATCAACACTACGGAAAGAGACGAAATCACCTTCTACCCTAAGGACAAGTAAATTTGGGGTAACTTTAAGGTTTTCAACTCCATTCTCGATCTTTATTTTTATCTTTAAGAGTGGGGTTTGTTCGGTCTTTCCCTAGCAGACATTAAAGAACTATTCTTCTCCCTCCATTCTACCTTTTTATTTCCTTTTCGTTTTTATTTATTGTTTATTTTCAAGATGCGCAATCAATATGTCTACAACCACTTCCTTTTAATGTACGATAATATTTTACCGAGGGATGTGGTATTAGATATAAAGAGTAGATGCGATCAGGCGAGAAAAGAAATAAGACAAGAACTTAATGAGAAAAATTATGCAAATGGCAAATCAAAATCAGCTAAGAAGCGGCGAGCGCGTAATTTGGGCAAATGTGTAAAATATGGAAAACCGACTCATTACGGAAATTGCCCTAAGAACCAAACGGACTCTAATTACGAATATGTAACCTTGTGCCGAGAAGGTCCTTTTAAATGTTCAGAGGAAAACCTCTTAAACCAACGAGGTTACGCCTACGAAGCGATGGGGAGCGAAATGGTACGACTCTACTACGAGGCGAGTCAACGCGGTTTCACTATCTAATTCTTTTTCTCGTCAAATGTGTGTTTTGTGCATTTTTGTGTTTGTGTTTTGGTGTGTTTTAATTTGTATTTGTTTGTTGTGTGTCTTATTAAAAAAGGTCTACCATTTAAAATTGATGAACCTTGAGTTCAACTTGTTCTCATTGAAAACGATAATGTTAAGTGTTACAACTGAATTGTCGTTCTTCAAATTGCACGAAATTTCTTGTTGGATTCATAAGATATCTTTTAAATAGTAAACCACAAAAACAAAAGAAAAATTATTTCTACTAAAAATATACTTTTTTTTATCAATAACCGTAAAAATATATAACTTGTAAACTTTGTCGTGGGTAATGATAGGTGTAACAACCGAGATTATCTCTACCTAGTTGATAGGAAACAAAGTTTTAAGTTTGAAAATTAGTTGGTTTAAAAGTATATATATATATATAAAGAAAAAAAATAGAGTGTATTTTAAGTTCATGTAATTTTTATTTTTCATGTACTTGTTTTAAAAAAATTTTTCTTTTAATTTTATTTAAAAAAAATAGAGTGTATTTTAAGTTCATGCAATTTTTATTTTTCATGTACTTGTTTTAAAAATTTTTCTTTTAATTTTATTTTAAAAAAATAAAAAAAAAATTGAAAAGAAAAATAGAGTGTTTTGTTTTATTTCTAAGTTGTTTTCGAAAAATATTAAAACTTTAACTTTTAAAACATTAAATTTTATAAATTGAATTTAAAAATTTATAAACGGATAAAGACTAGGTATAACAACCGAAATTTCCATTACAACAAATATAAATTTATAAAAGATATTTTAAAATTTTAATTACTATTAAGTTGAAAAAGGGGGGGGGGGGCTAACACTTACGCGAAATGTGTAGTGTGCACACAGAACGCGTAATATTAAATTCGACGCGAAATGCGTATACCTACGCGAAACGCGTAATTCGAAAAACCAGACCAGATATCTGGTCGAACAACTCTTTCTTTTTCACACCTAATTTTTTTTATTTCTCTACTTCTGTTTGATGTGAACGAAAGAGATAACCAAAACCACAAAAATCACTTCCAAAATTTAAATAAACACTCTTAATCTTCTCCAATTCTTCAATCTTTCAACATGCCTAGATTGGTAAGGGTCCTAAACCCATTTTACCACTTGTTCTTCATTTTTTTCATTATTTATTTTTCTAGCTTTAATCCGAATTTAGTGCTTGTTATTGTTAAATTTTTCTTGATTATTGCTATAACTATGTTGTTAGTATGATATTAAACCCGATTACCATAAGAATTTGTTGTTTAATTGATTATTATAAAATTAGGGTTTGTACAAATTGGGGAAAATTGATGAATTGCCATTGAAGTTTATTATTTTGGTTATAATTACATGTTTTTAACTGTTTTGATAATAGTTAGAACCTTTAAACCTAAGTTTGATTGTTTGATCTTGTGATTTTAATTTTAGTTTATATTTGATAATTTTCGTTATTTCCATGAATCAAATATGAGTTGTAATGATACTAAGGATTATTTAGAAGCTGGAATGCACGCAATGTGATTGAATTGAATTAGATATGTTTAGCTCATTGTATGTTTTCACTTGTGAAATAGACTTTGCTTATGAAACTTGATTGGTTATTTTGAATTTTTTGGTTTATTTGTTTTAATTTCTATAACTAAAACTTTAACTGTGTTGAACTATTGGTTCCTGTCGTGTTGATACAAGCTTACATAATCAAAACTGAGATTATATACATAATATGATATGTTTTATGGTTATAATTGTTATATGGTATGTTTTGATTTTAGACTACTTTGCAACATTATATGGTGATATTTGAAAAACAAAGCTTATATGTTGAGTATGGATTCTTTGCTAATATTAACACACCAAATTGGGACGATTTTCTTGTTTTAAAATGTTATGCAGGGATTATTTAGAATGGGAGCTGTAAACCAACAACAAGAAGAGGAACAAGTCACGTCCCAAATGTAACAACAACTCCAAACCCAACACCCGAACCTGAGATTCCCTAATGATGTACCTCAACGGGTACAAAAGGTTAAAGACTTACTTTCTCTGATCCATAGAAACATCTCTCCGGTTTACATTGTAGATTGGGCTCCCTTAGGACACCCAGTAAACCTAGATACACAAATAAGGGAGATTTTAAACCAAAGTTTTACAAACGAATTTGGGGTAACTTTGGGTTTTAATGACTTTGAGAGGTTGTTCAGTTTAAATAGTCCTGTATATAAAGAATGGTGCTTAGAAATCTATTCTACTGTTAGGATGAACATACACCCAGAAAATATCAATGATACTAATTTTCTACAATTTAGGCTGGGTGGGGTAGATAGAAGAATGTCCCTAAGTGACGTGACTACCGCATTAGGGATTTACACCGTCGATGAGATGATGACTCCAGGTTTTAGGGAGTATATTTTTACTGGTGCTAGATATACAGGTAATTATGATTCTGGGAGAGTTTGGCAATCCTTTACTCGTAGGAATACATATGAGGCCGGGCAAGAATCATATCAAAAGATTACTGATGTTCGGTTTAGAATAATTCAAAAATTTATAGCGAACACAATAAACCAAAGGGCATTTGGAAATACAGATAAAATAAATTATATTGACCTTTGGTATTTAGATGTGATCAGAGATAGGGAGACTTTTGTTAGTATACCCTATGGAGTTGCCTACTTCTTGGGACATGTAGGTAAAGGTGCTAGAGGATCAAGTGACATGTCAGGGGGTCACTATATCACTTGTTTAGGAAACTGGTTATGACTCGATCCGAGTGAATCCGTACCTCCAATCATACCGGTAGATCAAGGTGTGAGAGTTCTAGAATTGGAGGTGTATAAGACGGTAAAAGCAATACAAGTGAGGGGTGTGGTACGTAGTTTAAGACGATAAGAAGTTGTTGCTCCCGTTCCTATGGAGGAAGATGATGAACCTGACCGAGAAACTAGGAGAAGACGGAGACAGCCAGATCAGGATAGTTCGTCTAATGTAGGTACTTCTGATTTCGATATGTTACAAAATTCGTTTAATTCATTGAGTTTAGATGTAAGGAATTCATATGAAAATTGGGGACAGAGATCAGAAAACCAGTACACTAGTTTGTCTCGGCAATTAGGGGACGTGAAGCAAACCCAACTAGCTCAAGGTAATATTTTAGAAAACATCCGATATGATCAAAGGGGCCAGAGAGCACAACTTGAGTGGGCACATCATCAGGCATATCTATACGTAGCTAACCCACAGAATTACGCACCCTCAGTCTTTCCTTCATACACCCCATGGCAAGCACCCGGTGATCCTCTCCCTCCACCTTATGACCCCAATGCTGCTCTAGCTGCAAGTCATGATGCTTTTCGGTATTTTTATGAACAACAATGCCAAAATGAACAGCGGCAGCAACAACAACAGGAAGAGGAAAATAAAGGAGGCCCAGTATGGCCGTTTTTCTAGTTTTTAGTTTTAAAACAATTTTTTTTTTTATCTTGTTTGTAAAAAATGATTTTTATGGTGTGTGTTAATTATTTACTTTTACTTTTATTTTTTTATATATATACAAAAATTTTAAGTGTGGGGTACAATTTTTGTACTACTAAAGTACAACCCCATCTTTTGTGTGATTAACATGTTTGTTGACAGGTACTTATGATGATGATGCATTCGACATAACGAAACACTACATTTATATTGTGATAAAGGGATTGGATATATTCATACGATAAGCATTTTACAATGTCCAATTACTTAACAAAGGAAGTTCTAAATACTTTACACTTTTTGTCCTCTCAAATTTATACATTTAATCTGATTTTATGTAATGAGGGCATTACATAATCTTAAGTGTGGGGTGGAAATATATAAATTCTCGAGAACTTATAACTTGGTGGTTTTTACGAAAAATTTTGAAAATTTTTAAACAAATATATCTAGTCAATTTTTAAGGTAATTATGAGCAATTAAAGATTAGGTGTCAAAAACCAAAATTATTGTCTCCATACATTAAAAATACATAAGTTTATTTGATTAAAACCTATAAAAGAAAACCAAGTATCACAGAATTTATAAACCCATATGTTTAGAACCATTTATCACATGTTTTTATGAAGTTTATTGCAGATATCATTGCTTTGGAATGTATAAACCTGAATATCTCATTGATGCGAGTAATAAAGGATGAATCAAGTCCATCCTTTAAGGAAGTAAAGTCTTCCAAAATGACACACTTGCTAACTTATGTTAGAATATGTAATCCAGAACAGCTGTAGGTTGATGAAAAATCTTGAAAAGTCATCCCTATAATTGGCTGGAAATCCACCTCACCTCAGTATCAAACAGGGTTTTTGGTGGTCAGACTAATTCTAACCATGAGATGAATATGTCTCGTACAATGGGGGGCACATTGCAAATTAGCTTTTAAGACTAATGAATCTAATCCCCAGATGGATGATCTCTGTAAAGATCAACCGCATCTATGTTTGACTGCGGTCAACATACATCAACAAATTGAGGTGTGCAAACTCATGGTTCACCGATGATATTTGGACACGATATAAGTTTCTTCTAAAACTTATGCTATTTTATGAACTATATTGTGTAAAACCATTTTTAGGACATTCGGTTTCAAGTTCCATGATACTTCAATCATGGGGGCGGATAGCTTGCTAATCGCCGACTGAGACTACGGTTTTCAGTTACCCTCAACCGAAATTTGAGGTTAAAACCGGAAAATGTGTCTAGTGTAAAAACTAGCATGAAATTTTATAAAATCATAAAACGTTTTCACAAGGTCCAATTTTACCTAAGGATTCAAATTTTTAAACCTTAATCACGAGTTTCAACTTTGTTTCTGTTGTCAGAATTTCATTTCGTGTGGTGTGCGTGTGATCCAATAAATATTGTGTAGTGTTTCCAATTTATTCCATATAGGGTGTGTTTTCATTTCGTGTGGCGTGTGTTGTGTTATTTAATTTTCGACATGGAAAATATGTAATGTTCCGATTTTTATTTAAAAGATGCAATTGCTTGAGGACAAGCAACGTACAAGTGTGGGGAATTTTGATATTGCTTTAAAAATACATATATTTCGATGCAATATCATTTATATTTCATAGGTTTTTACCGTTTACGAAGACATTCAATGCATAATTCACGAGAAAATCAACTAAAGTAAACAAGAGCTTAAAGATTGAAGAAAAGACGATAAACGACAAATTTAAACAAATTATATATCGAGGAAACGTTTATCCGAAATCAAGAATAAAAGACGAAAATTATGCAAGTTCAAGATGATCGAAGAAGACCGAAGAAAAAGAGTTAAAACAAATCGTCCAAGATAGTGCACGTCTACAATGGGTCAACAGAAAACAAAAATTAAAAAAACTGCCGTTTACTCTTACGCGGATCGCGTTATATCTTACGCGAAACGCGTAATGTTGTGACATAAATCCAGATTTCAGTTTACTCTTACGCGGAAAGTGTGAAATACTACACGAAACGCGTAATGTTGAGACCAGATTCAGATCCAAAATTCACATGGGACGGCCACTTTTTAATCATTAAATGAAACAGTTAGCACGCCTCAAATATAGTATTTATTCTTTATCAAACTTTACAGAGGGATTCATCATAATTGGTCCACTTTTTTAGTTCTCAAGAGGATATAATACGGAGTACTATCAAGTTCAAGAGAGATATACAAGAGAGAGAGAGAGCAGAGAGAATATCACAGTCAACATTTTGAAAATTATCACTCTTAATTTCCATTTAGTACTCCGTGTCATTTACTTTTCATTTTACTATAGTTCCGTATTAATTTTCAAGTTCAAGATTTAGAATAGTTTCAATATTAAGGGTTGTATTGTTCGTGATTAAGGGTATTATTGTTCGAGTGTAAGGGTGTTGTTATTGTAATTTTCTACCATTTGAAGTTAATGAAAGTGAAGATTTTCGTAAGTTTATTCTATTAAAATTATCGTTATCAATTTTTATCATTATTATTATGTTTGTATACTTATATTTTTATGTTTACCCTAGTGTAATGAGTAGCTAAGTTTCCATAGTGTTTGTTTAGATGTAGAGCCCTAGTGAAATGGATTGTTATCATTTGTAAATATTAAAATGTAACTTAAGTATTTTTAATATTGAGCCTAATTAAAAGAACCATTATTATGTAATTAGATATTTAATCCTTGTCACTTAATTTATCAGATTCAAATTACGAAAGTTATTTTTATTTATATAAATTAAGCTTCAACATTAAAAAATGATTTAGACGAACTTATGAATAAGTTATAACACTAATTTAGGAATAAAGTTCGATGGTTTGGGTAATATCATTAGTTATATAATAGTGAAACTGTAAAAAGGGAAACCGTTACGATTTAGGTTTTGGCGAAAGTCAAAACTAGGTTAGGTCTCAATTTAAATACTTTAGGAATAGTAACTATCTAAATAAGATCAAATGAAAATTAGATTTAATTTAGTTAGTTGAAACTTTATATATTCGAAAGAAAATATTAGGTTGTATACTAAAACATTTTAATAGGACTTAAATTTAAAACAATCCATGGATCTAGAGGTGAAATATTTAAGTGAACACTCTCATTTATATATTGCAAATAATTATTATTATTATTTTTACGTATTAGTATTCAGAAGACTAAAAATTTAAATTAATCTCCTTCAGCTAAATACTACTGTTTTGTCACATCGGATAAAACATACGCGGATCGTGTATAACATTACACGAAACGCGTAGTCCCAAAATATACGTGGAACGCGTATACATATACGCGAAACGCGTACGTATAATAACAGTACTGTTGCGAATTTTGTTTAAAATCCAAGTTTTAATTAAATCTTTTATTATTACTTTTAAGTATTTAATTTATAATTAGTATAATTATTAAAATTCTCTTTAATTCATCTTTAATTTAATTAAAACTTATTATCTAGTTAATTTAAATAATTTGTATTTTATTTTATTGGTTAAAACAAATTCCTAATCATTTAGTTTTATCGCAAGTTATTGTTTTACTTATTACCAATCAGTAATACAATTGTTTTATCATAAACAGTATACTTTCATTTAGTTCACTTTTAATTTAATGCTTGTAAATCCTGTAATCTTGTAATTTTATTTATCAAGTAAGTTAGTTTAATTAAGTTATTTTTCATTATTGTTATATTATATAATTCCTAATCCAAAACCCCCTTTAAATTAGTTTAACTTCAAAGACTATTAAAAACCATTAAACACTCCATCTCCCTGTAGAACGAATCGGATTTACCTATAAAACTAAACTACGCGGATAGGACTAGTTGCCTATATATGTGTGAAATCAACCTGAATCCATTAAAATATCATATATACAATAAATCAATTCGTGTAACAAAACAACTCAAATCCGTTCATAAAATAAAGGTATAGTTTCAGCACATCACATACCATTTCAAAAATCCTAATGCTCGAGACTAATATATACAATAAAGGTCTAACAATTTAGTTTAGGTCATAGTGTATCACAATCCTAATGCTCGAGACTAATATGCAAAAGTCAACAAAATTCAATATGACTTAAAATAATTTTCAAAAATCTATACATGATTAATATATAGTTTAAATATCATCGTTTTTGTTATAATTCAGTAGGCTTATAACTACCTTTAGTGGTTCTTGATTGTAGAAGGTATATAGAGATAGAGATACTGTAAAACGGAGAAAACAAAGGTTGAACAAAAGGTATGAGTAATTGGTTTTTATTTATCGAAAAATGTACAATGAGAGTTTGGTGGCATTTGGAATCTAGAGAGAGAGAGTGTTTTTGTTAACCAAAAAATACATACATAAAACTCTAACTCAACACACCTATTTATACTCAAAAAATATACTATGCAATATCTATAATAATAATAAAATTATCATCCAATTATTACTTTTATAACACTCCCCCTTGGATGATAATTTTATTAGTGAATAACTAGTACTGCCTCGTTAAAAACCTTGCTAAAGAAAACCCTTTAGGATAAAACTTTAGCTAAGGGAAAAAGAGTGCAGCATAGAGTTGACTCCCCCTCAAGTAGGCAACGCCTGAGTTGTTACATCTTCTGAACATGCCTCATGCCAATATTATGAACGTGTGTTCTGAAAATAGCAGTTGGAAGTGCTTTGGTGAAAAGGTCAGCATAGTTTTTGCTGGACTGAACATATCTCATTTCAATCTGGTTGTCCTTAATGAGATTTTGAGTGTATGAGAAGAATCTAGGGGGTATGTGTTTTGTTCGGTCACTTTTGATATACCCTTCTTTCATCTGTGTTATGCAAGCTACATTATCTTCATAGATAGTTGTTGAACTTTTATTGCGTTCTAGTCCACAAGAATCAGTAATGAGTTGTGTCATTGATCCAACCAAAAACATTCCCGACTGGCTTCATGTAATGCAATTACTTCGGCATGATTTGATGATGTTGCAACAAGTGTTTGTTTTTGAGAACGCCATGATATTGCGGTACCTCCATTTAGGAATACATATCCATTTTGAGATTTAGCTTTATGTGGATCAGATAAATAACCTGCATCTGCATAACCAACCAAATCTTGTTTCGATTCGTTAGAATAAAATAATCCTAAATCAGTAGTTCCTCGAAGGTATCGAAATATGTGTTTGATCCCATTCCAGTGTCTTTTGGTAGGAGCTGAGCTGAACCTTGCCAAAAAATTAACTGCAAAAGAAATGTCAGATCTTGTACAATTTGTAAGATACATAAGAGCTCCAATTGCACTAAGATATGGTACTTCTGGTCCTAGGATATCTTCATGATCTTCACAGGGAAGAAATGGATCAGTGTCAACATTAAGTGATCTAACAACCATAGGAGTACTTAATGGTTTTGCCTTGTCCATATTAAAATGTTTTAAAATCTTTTCAGTATATGTTGTTTGATGTACAAGTAAACCATTAGGAATATGTTCAATTTGTAAACCAAGGCAATACTTGGTTTTTCCGAGATCTTTCATTTCAAATTCTTTCTTTAGAAGTTGAATGGCTTCATGGATCTCTTTTTTTTGGTACCTATGATATTAAGACCATTGACATAAATAACTACGATATATATCTGGTCATTGTTTTCATAATTAAAACACATGTGCAAATAAGTTTATATGTATACACTTTTCTTATCAAGTAATCACTTAATCCGTTATACTATTGTATCAACCCATATAAAAATCTTTGTGATTTAATGGAATACATTTCTTTAGGTTTTGCGTTAGATGTTTCTGATACCTTAAACCCTTCAGGTATATTCATATATATCACTATCAAGTGATCCATATAGATAAGTAGTAACAACGTCCATGAGATGCATTTAAGTAACTACCAGGTTGATTAAGTATCTAATAAGTAATTGTATCCATTACATAAGGATAAGTTTTCCTCATAATTCATTTCTGGTCTTTGTGGGAAACCTTGAGTTACAAGTCTAGTTTTGCCTTGTATCTTCATTTGCACATTTCTTTTTCGGATAAAAATTCATTTATATCCCATACGTTTCACATCTTTAAAAGTGATAACGATTGATCCGAAAACTTTTCTTTTATTGAGTGATTCTAATTCAGCTCGTATTGCTCCTTTCTGTTGAGCTCAATCATGTCTATTTTGATATTCAATGACAGATTTTGGTTCCAGATCATCATCTTTATTCATGATGTCATTGTAACATTATATGAAAATATCTCATCAAGATTTTTCATTTCATTTCAGTTTCATAATATTGCATAATTTATTGCAATTTATGTATTTACATTTATCAATATCCTCTGCAGAAGGAGTATTGATTTGTGGTTCTTGTTGAACACTTTCTTTTACCTCATTATCAGCTAATTTTTTTTTCGAGGATTTTTATCTTTGGAACCAATTGGTCTCCCACGTTTCTGCCGTAGCAAAGACTCATGAGTGACATTATTGCCAGCTTTTGTAATTTCAATTCTAGCTGAAGCATTTACTGCTGGTATATATGATTTAGTCACTTATTTTTTGTATCTTTAAATGCATAAAGTAATTAATTTGCAAGTTCTTGCATATGCATTATATTTGAACTTTCTTTTCGCATTCTTTTGTGCGATGATCAATATTCCTTAATTGATGTTCACACCATGAAACATCATTTTATTTATATTTCATTTCTCCCCCTAATATAGGGAACAATGTTTCATTAAAGTGACAATTGACAAAACTTGCTGTAAAAACATCACCCGTCATGGGTTCAATATATCTTATGATTGAAGATGTTTCATATCTAACATATATTTCAATCCTTCTTTGAGGAACCATTTGTTGTGGTTGTTCAATTAAAAATACACTGCATAATCAAATGTTCTAAGATGGAAATATTTGGTCTCCACCAAAATTAAGTTGGTAATGGAGAATATTTATAACTTGCACTTGATTTAATACGAATTAATGTCACATCATGTAAATTTACATGTCCCCATATAAATATTGAGAGTTTTGTACTCATTTCTAATTGTCTAGTTATTAGCTGTAAGCGTTTATCTATTGATTCAGCTAAACCAATTTTGTGTATGCACATGAGCAACTGGATGTTCAACAACAATCCTTGTAGACATATAATAATCATTAAAAGCTTGAGATGTTAACTCACCAGCATTATCAAGTCTCATCCTTTTAATGGTGTAATCAGAATAATGTGTTCTTAATTTAATAATTTGTGCAAGAAACTTTGCAAATGCCATATTATGGCTTGATAACACACAAACATGAGACCATGCGTTAGATGCGTCTATTAGAAAAATGGTCCACATGATGGATGAATTGGTCCATATATATACCCTTGAATTCTTTCAAGAAACATTGGTGATTATTTCTCAATGTGCTTTTCATTAATCGCCATATGTGATTTTCATTAATCACCATATGTGTTTTTCGTTAATCACTATATGTGCTTTTCATTAATCACTATTTGTGCTTTTCATTAATCACCATATGTGATTTTCATTAATCACCATATGTGCTTTTCATCATATATCATTTTCACCGTATGCGCTTTTAATCATATGTGCTGCGCTTTTCGTCATATGCACTTTTCATTATATGCCCTTTTAATTATATGCGATGCGCTTTTCATCATATGCGCTTTTTATCATATGCGCTTTTAATCATATGCGCTGCGCTTTTCATCATATGCGCTTTTTATCATATGCGCTTTTAATCCTATGAGCTTTTCGGTGCTACATAGATATTTCTCATTTTCGATTATCACTGACTGATAATCATATCCATTATGATATATATCAGAGAAACTTAACAAATTTCTCTTTGATTTGGGAGAAAACAAGACATTGTTTACCAAAAAATTTGTACCATTTGGTAATATGAAATTTTGCCTTTTTCGTTTCTTATATCAAGTTTGCAAGAGCTGATATAGTATTTATAATTCCTTCATTTGATTTAAATCAATGAAATATTTCTTAGATTTGATCATAGTGTGTATGTTACTACTATCTGCAATACATAGGTCTTTACCATTTAATTGATGTTGTATTTCTGCAGGATTCATACTAAAACTTCAAATAAGATATGCAAATAATGAGTTATATTTCAGCAAGATAATCAAATTATATTACCTGCAAACAAGTTATAATCTGAAGTACATAAAAGATAACACTTAATAAAACATATGCGTTATGGTCTAAAACCATTTATTTATGAATGATACATAAAAAAAAAACTAGGCATCTTAGAAAATTCAAACCATTCAAGTCTCAAGGTAGCTCAGGGTTAATTTAATCAAGATTTGTCAACAGATTCACTCTCGTTTTCTTTTCTTTTGGGACTTATTTGTAGAGCTAAACAAGATGTTCATGTATTCAAGAAATACTAGACTGGTGATCCACGTTACCAGATCATTAATAAGAATCTCCGGAATTCTTATAAGAGCGTCTACTAATATCTTTAATTTTATTCTTTCATGGATCACTGTTATTATTTTTTATTTTTTATTTTATTTTTTATTTTTTTTTATTTTTTTATTTTATTTTTTGATAATTAATATCGTATCTATCTTTGAGTATTTTCCATAATACACTTGGATTTTCGATCATATAATATGTAGATTCTAAGGACTCGTTAATATGTTTGCTAAGAAAAATACTTACTATTGCTTTCTCTTGTTCGGAATAATTGTTATTTTCATTCAGGGTTTCTAAATTACAGTTTGATTCGAGATGTTTTTCTACATTCATAACCCATGTTAAGTAGTTGTTCCCACTTGTTCTAAATGAGCAAATTTAAGCCTTTTCAAATTCGACATTTTCTATTATCATAAAGATGAATAACATAAATCATAATCATAATCAACTTCTATTCATAGACAAATAATAAAATGAAATTAGAATCATTTTAAATTCATAAGCAGCAAACAACAGAATAATGGTATGATTATAAATAATAAAACCACAAGGGCAGGATAGAATATAGGTTCACCCGGTGGTATATTAGCAACAATGATGATAGTTAATATGACCAATACAATAGGAAAAATCATCCTTGTGTGAATCATTTTTACAAAAACTTTTTGAGAGTAGTAATCTGAAAAATGAAGATTGATTTGTGAAAATGTAAAAACAGAGATGTTTATTTTATATTTGAAAAATATAGTTGTTGTAACGTCGTCATTTGACGTTAACAACCGTTATGTATATATGACCGTTGTAACGTCGTTAGTTGACGTTAACGAATAAAGTCACTATATCAAAACGCGTATGAGTAATATAAAGGACAAGATTTTTTTTATTATTTTAACTTTTAAGATTTACTTTTAATAAAAATACAAACTACTTTTTCTTATTTTAACTTTTAAGATTTACTTTTAATAAAAATACAAACTACTTTTTCTTATTTTAACTTTTAAGATTTACTTTTAATAAAAATATAAACTACTTTTCTTATTTTAACTTTTAAGATTTACTTTTAATAAAAATACAAACTACTTTTCTTATTTTAACTTTTAAGATTTACTTTTAATAAAAATACAAACTACTTTTTCTTATTTTAACTTTTAAGATTTACTTTTAATAAAAATACAAACTATTTTTTTTTATTTTAACTTTTAAGATTTACTTTTAATAAAAATACAAACTACTTTTCTTATTTTAACTTTTAAGATTTACTTTTAATAAAAATACAAACTACTTTTTCTTATTTTAACTTTTAAGATTTACTTTTAATAAAAATACAAACTATTTTTTCTTATTTTAACTTTTAAGATTTACTTTTAATAAAAATACAAACTATTTTTTCTTATTTTAACTTTTAAGATTTACTTTTAAGAATAAACATTAGTATGCATGAAATAAATAATGATTAATTGCATAAGTAATCATAAATGTTAGATAACATATAAAGACCCCATCGTATTCGTATTGATCGGAATTAATCTCGACCCATGGTACCGTGTTGTCAAATGACGTGTTGCGTACATAAAGTACCGTATTGTCAAATGACGTGTTGCGTACAATCATGAGGTCTTATTAACATAAATATAAATGTTAGTGAAGTTAATAAGAGTCAGATTACAGAAAATATAATTCAGGCGGTATAACCGACCATATATAACTTAAATAACATAAATATAAATGTTAGTGAAGTTAATGAAAGTTAGATTACAGAAATATAATTCAGGCGGTATAACCGACCATATATAACTTAAATAACATAAATATAAATGTTAGTGAACATAACTGTAAATGTAAGTATACATAAATAAAAGTTAGATAACATAAATGTAAATGTTAGTATACATAAATAAATGTTAGATAACATAAATGTAAATTAGGCGACAGTGTCGACCATATATCATTTAGGTGGTATAACCGACCATATATTAGTTAGGTGGCAGAGCCAACCATATTTAGTATAAATGTTGAGATAATCGTGCTGATAACGTGTTATAATTCAGTAGGCTTATAACTACCTTTAGTGGTTCTTGATTGTAGAAGGTATATAGAGATAGAGATACTGTAAAACGGAGAAAACAAAGGTTGAACAAAAGGTATGAGTAATTGGTTTTTATTTATAGAAAAATGTACAATGAGAGTTTGGTGGCATTTGGAATCTAGAGAGAGAGAGTGTTTTTGTTAACCAAAAAATACATACATAAAACTCTAACTCAACACACCTATTTATACTCAAAAAATATACTATGCAATATCTATAATAATAATAAAATTATCATCCAATTATTACTTTTATAACAGTTTTATATTTTTAACTATTTTTAAAAGATTTATTAGAGTAAATAATATAATTTATTTATTAATAAATAAAACTTTATAAAAAAATATACTTTTATATATCTTAAGTAATAAAATTTATAAAGTTCATTTAATATTATAAAGATAATATGATAGGTATTATTAAAGTAATTTTATTACCCGTAGTAAAATATGTTTGTATCGCATATTTATTTGATAAAATAATATCTATGATAATAGTAAGTAAAAGTTGTATTATTTTGTAGTAATAATAATTATTATTTTATTAATAAAAATATCAATATTTATAATTACTAAGATGACATTATGATAAAATGATAATTCTAATTATGAAAACTTTAATATTTACGACACTTTTTAATATTGTCTTTAAAATAATAATTCTATTTAAAATGATAATAATAGTGATATTTTATAATAACAATGACATTTCTACTAAAATGATAATTTTTGTTAAAATGATAGTTTTAATATTAACGATACTTTTAATAATAATAGTAATGATAAAAATAAGAACGATAATTTTATCTAAATCAATATCTTATAATATTTTTATTTCATCAAGATACTCTTACTCATTATTTCCTAATCGTTTCGTTTAATAGCTTTTAATCGACTTTTATATCGTGTTCATAATAATGATAATAATATTAATCAAAATAATTAGGTGTTACTAATATTTGTTTTAATTATAATAATACTAATAATGATAATTACAATGACATTATTAACGATAATACTAATAATTATTTTAATGATAATATAATAATAATATTAATAATAATAATAATAATAATAATAATATTAACAATAACCAATTTTAAATAATGATATATATATATATATATATATATATATTAATAATGATAATAATGATAATAATAATAATAATAATAATAATAATAATAATAATAATAATAATAATAATAATAATAATAATAATAATAATAATTAGATAATAATTAGATAATAATAATAATAATAATAATACTAATTATTACTTTAACGATAATAACGATAGTAATAATAATAAAAATAACAATTTTTATGATAAATCCTTTTATTGATGAAGATAATAATAATAATAATAAGATAAAACTAGAACGACGATAATAACGACGATAATAATAATCATTTTTAATAATAATACAAAAATTCGATTGACTATAACTTCAAATCCGTTCATCGAAACCATTCGATATCTAAAGGAAAAGTTCTTAATTTTTCGCTAGCTTTCCAATGACATGCATATCTTATACAATATCTCAGCCGCATATATAACTAATTCAGGATTCAACATAACCTAACTAAAGGCAATATCAAAAGTACAAGCATGCATAATCCTATATACTCGAGCACTAGTCAGGGATACACTAATAGTATATAAAAGTTAAGTTATGAGTGCTCACGTATCAATATTGAGATTCAATATTGTAGGAAAGTACGTAGACGCAACGGAGACAATAAACACTAGGTTGACCTCATGAGCTATACCCCTGATCCATACCCATCACCTCCATAGTTATAACCCATAATTTCCTTAGTCCTATCCTACTCGATAACCAGTTTGAAAATAACCCGTTCATGACCTCGTCGTAGTATTTAATGTATAATACTAATAATAACACTCACTAATAATAATAATAATAATAATACTAATAATAATAATAATAATAATTAAAATAATTAATATTACGGAGTAAAGATCAGAGAGATAAAGAGTTTGAGGTGCACAAACTGAGCGAAATCGAGCAATTTAATGAATGTATCCCACCTAACCTCCTCATGCGATCGCATCGGAGGCAAGAGGAGAAGCCATGCAATTTCATGAGCCTCCTCAATTGGTCACCTTCTTTTGTTTTTGGCTGCCGACACTAATTTCATACGTAAAACATAAATTTATATATTATTTAATATATAATATATTTAATCTTTAGAAATAATTAAATATTATATTATATTTACGTGTGTAGTAAAAATGTAATTTTTGTTCAAATGACTCATACGTTATCACTCGACTCATGTACCACTTTCGGTTTTTCGAGCGCACTTTCGTACGTTTAGAAAACTAGCCTTTTACGTTTCGCGACGTGTACCCTTATTAATAATTTGACTTTCTCATCAATAAATTACCTTATAAATAATATAACTTATATAATTGAGTGTTGTGGTCATTTGCTTCTATAAATCAGTGGCTCGTTATTTGTCAAAATATTATTTTAAATTAGGACTTTTTATGACTAAGTTAAAATATATAGATATATATATACATATTTAGAAATATAAGTTTGTATTCAAAATCCTTACTTAATAATATAACCTTTAGTTTTTCAACACTATTTATATTTCAAAGTTTATGTTTATTTCGTTTAGAAAAATAATTTAACGCGTAATGTTTTCATTTTAAAAATTTAAATAGATACAATTAATTTATGTACTAACCGTTTTAAATATCAATTGCGTCACTAGGCGAGTGTTATTACCGTGTACTTAATTTGAAAACATATATATTTAATGAACATGTTTTAATGTACGTTGCAAGTTATTCATATATCTAACAACTAATATTCCAACCTACGTTATTTAAACATATATATTAATAACTAGTTCTATTATGTCAAAAAAACGTTTTTACTTAAGAGAGAAAAATAATAAATAAATCATAACAGGTTCAAGTTATTAACTTACAGTTTATTCATGGGTTTTAGGATTAGATCAAATGGATAAATGTACGTATAAAAAATCATCTTAACATGACAGATGGTTTTATCTTATTAAAAGTCACGAGACAATTATTGTAAGGCATAAATTGAAAATCCGACGGGAATCTCCACTAACCCTTGTCTAGTTCCCGTTAATTGACACTTTTGTTCTTTCTAATAAATCACTTTACCAATTTTTCCGAATACCGTTAAAAAGGAAAGGTTTGCTAAATCAAAAGTGGACCTCTCAACAGAGACTCTTAATCATACACCGTACCATATAAATTAATCATTTGATATATTCTTCTAATTCCATTGATAAACATATTGAAACAAATACGTTTAATACTTGCTAACGTTTTCAAGTTATAATATATACATATATACATATATAATCATATCCGTTCATATAATGGTTCGTGAATCATCGAAACTTGGTCGAGGTTAAATGAGTGTATGAACACAGTTTAAAATTCTTGAGATTCAACTTACAAACATTGCTTATCGTGTCGGGAATATATAAAGATTAAAGTTTAAATTTGGTCAGAAATTTCCGGGTCGTCACAGTACCTACCCGTTAAAGAAATTTCATCCTGAAATTTGATTGGGATGGTCATGGCTGACATTAAGTATGTTTTCATGACGCATATAAGCTGAAAATTAGGGTTTTATCATCATTGAGTAATATGGATAAAACCTTTTGATTTTGTGAAGAGTACGAGTGAAGCTATCACCAAAAGAGTGAAATGAGTAGCTATAGATTCGTCATATCTTTTGACGTAGATAGAATTGATTTTTAAGTTCAAGAGATTTGAAGAAAATCTTCGTATAAGATTTGATTAAGGAAATTAGGATCCGCTTTAAATGCGATCATCCATTTTGATTACTCTGTCAGATGTTTTGCTATAAATTCCACCTCTTTCGTTTTCTTACAACTCACACCTTCTATTCTTTCTCCCTCAACTCATATTTTAAAGCATTTGTTAATATGCTTCATCCAGTTCTGCTTCTTGATATATTTCTAACTTTCATATCGGTCATTCTTCTTTTTCATCTACCGCCGGAAGAATCTATTTACTTCTACTATACTCTTGGATTTATAGTGTTTCTAGTTCTCCCGTGTCTTTATATTGCTATATGCATCGACATATACGGTTTATAATTTCTGGGTGGTTGTTGGGTTTTATATCTTCCCTTATATTTCGATGTCCCCACTTCTGTCTTCTATAATCATTGTCATCTCCAATTAATGCTCTCTTTTATTTGCTGCAATTTATATCTCAATTTTCTGTTTCGGAGCTTTGTCCTTTCGTTTCTTCTTCTTGTGATTAAGCACCGCTTGTAATGGTACAGAATTCGCATATATGAATTTCGGAATGAACATTGTTAATGTTTTAGGAAGGAAATTGTAATGGCACAATCTTGACTTGTCAAATTACTAGAATACCTCGGAAAAGGCCGAATCATCAAGAAATATTTTCTTCATATTTTAGAGGTTAAATAGAATACAAGAGTCGTATAACATGGCATGTGATGATGTTATGATCTGTGAATCATCATGTTCCATTTAGAAACTCAGCATGACTTACCGTAATATAATCACGTTGACCCAGTGTCATTATATTATACTAACTCATGCTTCAGCTCCCAATACTACTTCAAAAATATTCCTATTTTAAACTCGAATGTTTCAGAATTTAGAAACTAAAATAGTTTCTTTTATGATGCAATACAGGTAGAAGGGAAAAGGTAAATGATTTAAGATAAGAATGATTATGGAAATATCTTCAGAAATATGGAGGATATTTATAATGAAAGATACGATGATATCTTAGAATTTCTAATATCAGAGGATGATGAAGAATATTGTCTGTAGAGGTTTAGTGTCAGGAGCAAGGTATTCGTTAATGACTTCAGCACACTGAATCATTTAGATTCTTTGAAGGCAGGTTCAGTCTTTGTGATTTATCCACAGCCTCCTTCATACTTTGCTCAATCCGTTTTCCAGTTCTAAAACTTCTATTTTTCTGAGCTTTTCCAATACACTAATCTTTATCATCAAACTTTTTACTGCTAAGGTCATTTACAGTTTTTGTTGCTTCATTAGCATTTCGAGAACTAGTTCGCGGTTCAGAGTGTTTTTCAGAAACTTCACATTCGAAGTATGTAAGTCCAGGAGATAGACGGTGTACGTACACATATATAATTGTTGGCGTAGACATGCTGTGAGATTTCAAAATACTGATTGATAATTCCCGATGATTCGTATGGCAATTCTCGTTACAAGATGCGAATGAGTAAATGATGGGGTTTCGATAAATATATGATTCTTCGAAAGGTCAAAGATCAGTGAAGTTGTGAATAAGTTTATTGATAATGTGGTGGAATATGAAAGGTTCCCCAGTAACAATAAAAGAGCACGCATATATATCAGGGTTATAATAAGGTTGTGTCGAATGAAGAGTCGAAGTTGACTTGCTGGAGCTGTGACAAAACTGACTACTTTGAAAAGGAATTGAAAAGTCATTTTTGCTAATAAATGTCAAAGGATTTTACACAGATATGTGTTGAATTATGACTTTGGTTTCGAGAGCTTTTTAAGTACATAATTGTGGGTAATATATGGTTGGATCGTCATCTCGATTGCTCATTATTTGAAGTGTCTTCAGAAATTTTCGAAGGGTTTGAACACAGATTGTAATCGTTAATATACATTTGATGTTCTAACATAGTTTTAAAGTCAAAGTATAGCTTTAAAAGATGTAGGAATCTAAAAGTGATGATACCGGTTATATCTCGAATTGAATTCTGAGGTTTCAAAATCAGAATATGTAATTGGGTTTGAATGAGTATGGTTGTTTTGATTTCTATGAAAGAATATATATTATTGTGAAAGTAGGAAGAATAGTTGATAATTTGCTTGATCAGATTCGAAGAATGTAACATATTAATTGTGAATATATATATATATATATATATATATATATATATATATATATATATATATATATATATATATATATATATCTCGGGTAGTCCGTTAAAAAAATTTCACAATTAATATTTTGTACATAAGAATTTTATTACAGTCTTTATGAAAATATATATGTATATATTCTCCTCAGATGTAACATAGATTTTAATGAGTTAATACTAAATTAAACTCATTCGATTTACGGTTGAAACTAGAATTGAATAATCCCTTGAAGGCTTTAGAGATTACATAAGTATTTCTTTAAAAATATTGAAATTATGAATCAATACTTCGTTATTTGTTGAGGCGTGATGTTGGTTTTTGTTAAATTTTTGTGAACTTTGCAAAGTACGAATGATATTATCTGAAAAGTTTTTGGTACATCGATGATGAAAGTGTAAAATCAAATATATACTTGATTTATTATGAATTGGAATTTGTTGAATTGAGACAGAGATTGTAGTTAACGATGGTTAAGTTGCGGGCGAAGGACGTACATTATTGCATATTTGTAATATGGATTAATCGAGTAGTTAAGATTCACACACAATAGCTTAGCACGGAAAGATTTATTTTTATTTCAAAATATATATATATATAAAATATACTTATAATTTCTTCAGAGGGAATGAGTTAATTCTTCATAAATCGTTGATACAATATACGCGTTATTGATTCGTAATGATGTCCACAGTGATTCTTGAACTGACGGAGTTTGTGATGTTATAGGTGTTGTTAATTCTGATGTTGACTGTACTGACGATGCTGGTGACGCTGACGGTACTGTTGATGCTGTTGGTAAAACAAGTTTAGCTTGTTAATCACACACCATTTTTGTCAGGGTTTCTACTCTTCCTTCTATCATTTTGGTTCGCTTAACTGATTTATGGTTAGGGCTAGATTATATAATCTCTAAGACTTTAGAGATTATATAATCGTTGCGGAATGTTTCTCTAATGAAGTTATGAGTCAATACTTCATTGTTTGTTGTTGGTACTCCTTGGTATCTATGGTGCGTATGATGTTGATGTTCGTGGGACAGATTGTGAAATTGAGGTGTGGGATGCGGATGTTGTTGTTGGTGGTGGTGATGGTACTGTTGGTGTTGATGATGGTGGTATTGGTTATGCTGTTGGTGCTGCTGCTGGTGTTTGTAATCTTTGCACCATATTCTCCAAAGCCACTACCCGAGTGTGAAGCTCATTGACCTCTTCTATTACACCGGGGTGATTGTCGGTTCGGACGAGTGGATAAATAAAATCAAGAATTTGATGTAATATGTAATCGTGACGAGATACTCTGGAAATGAGAGAGAAAATGGTGTCTCGAACAGGTTCGCCGGTAAGTGCATCAGGTTCTTCGCCAAGAGGGCAATGTGGTGGATGGAAGGGATCACCTTCTTCTTGTCTCCAACGATTAAGGAGGCTATGAACTCATCCCCAATTCATCCAGAATAGATGATGGCTAATTGGATGATCCATTCCGGTCACACTGCTTTCGAAGCTGGAGTGGGATTCCATTTCGGAATCCGAGGAACTTGAATTAATGATGAATTCTATTTCGTACGATTGAATAAGGATTTTTTTCGATATGAAATGATTTTCGGTTATCGGATGGTATTCTAATTACATAGGATATCTATATATATAGATCAAAAGATTTCGTAGATTACGGAAGAATTTGCAGGATATGTCAGGCAAAGTTTAAAGTAACAGATACGATAAGATATGATTTAGCAGATACGCTAAGATATGAATTTTGTCTATACACTACTCATGCAATTAATGTAGCAAGACGTGTCTAGACTAATAATGATAAACAGGTAATTTCCTAAGGATGATAAGCAGATGATTTTTGACTAGAAATGATAAGCAAAACTTTTGACATGCAGACACGGTCGAAGTCCAGACTCACTAATGCATCCTAACGACTTATCAGTTAGACACACTAATGCAGACCTGGTTCGCTAAGACCACCGCTCTGATACCAACTGAAAGGACCCGTTTATATACATTATAAACGATTCACAATAGTTGATTACATCGCGAGGTATTTGACCTCTATATGATACATTTTACAAACATTGCATTCGTTTCTAAAAGACAAACTTTCTTTACAATGAAAGTTGACGGCATGCATATCATTTCATAATATATCCAACTATAATTGACTTAATAATAATCTTGATGAACTCAACGACTCGAATGCAACGCCTTTCAAAATATACCATGAATGACTCCAAGTAATATCTCTAAAATGAGCAAATGCACAGCGGAAGATTTCTTTAACACCTGAGAATAAACATGCTTTAAAGTGTCAACCAAAAGGTTGGTGAGTTCATTAGTTTATCATAATCGATCATTTTCATCATTTTAATAGACCACAAGAATTTCATTTTCAGTTCTCATAAATATACGTCCCATGCATAGAGACAAAAATCATTCATATGGTGAACACCTGGTAACCGACATTAACAAGATGCATATAAAAATATCCCCTATCATTCCGAGAAATCCTTCGGACATGATAAAACAACATCGAAGTACGAAAGCATCCGCAACCATGGATGGGGTTCATTAGGCCCAATAGATCTATCTTTAGGATTCGCGTTAATTAGTAGATCGGTTTACTAATTCTTAGGTTACCAAGCAAAAAGGGGCATATTCGGCTTCGATCATTAACCCATATAATGTAGTTTCAATTACTTGTGTCTATTTCGTAAAACATTTATAAAAATTTCGCATGTATTCTCAGCCCAAAAATATAAAGGGTAAAAAAGGCAAATGAAGCTCACCTATTGTATTTCGAAGTAAAAATACATATAACGTCATTGAACAAGTGCAAGGTTGGCCTCGGATTCACGAACTTATATTAATTATATATATATATATATATATATATATATATATATATATATATATATATATATATATATATATATGTTGGTCAAAATTTGTCTAACAATTTAGTTTAGGTCATAGTGTATCGCAATCCTAATGCTCGAGACTAATATGCAAAAGTCAACAAAATTCAATTTGACTTAAAATAATTTTCAAAAATCTATACATGATTAATATATAGTTTAAATATCGCCGTTTTATATTTTTAACTATTTTTAAACGATTTATTAGAGTAAATAATATAATTCATTTATTAATAAATAAAACTTTATAAAAAAATATACTTTTATATATCTTAAGTAATAAAATTTATAAAGTTCATTTAATATTATAAAGATAATATAATAGGTATTATTAAAGTAATTTTATTACCCGTAGTAAAATATGTTTGTATCACATATTTATTTGATAAAATAATATCTATGATAATAGTAAGTAAAAGTTGTATTATTTTGTAGTAATAATTATTATTATTTTATTAATAAAAATATCAATATTTATAATTACTAAGATGACATTATGATAAAATGATAATTCTAATTATGAAAACTTTAATATTTACGACACTTTTTAATATTGTCTTTAAAATAATAATTCTATTTAAAATGATAATAATAGTGATATTTTATAATAACAATGACATTTCTATTAAAATGATAATTTTTGTTAAAATGATAATTTTAATACTAACGATACTTTTAATAATAATAGTAATGATAAAAATAAGAACGATAATTTTATCTAAATCAATATCTTATAATATTTTAATTTCATCAAGATACTCTTACTCATTATTTCCTAATCGTTTCGTTTAATAGCTTTTAATCGACTTTTATATCGTGTTCATAATAATGATAATAATAGTAATCAAAATAATTAGGTGTTACTAATATTAGTTTTAATTACAATAATACTAATAATGATAATTACAATGACATTATTAACGATAATACTAATAATTATTTTAATGATAATATAATAATAATAATAATAACAATAACCATTTTTAAATAATGATATATATATATATTAATAATGATGATGATGATGATAATAATAATAATAATAATAATAATAATAATAATAATAATAATAATAATAATAATAATAATAATAATAATAATAATAATAATAATAATTAGATAATAATAATAATACTAATTATAACTTTAACGATAATAACGATATTAATAATAATAAAAATAATAATTTTTAATGATAAATCCTTTTATTGATGAAGATAATAATAATAATAATAATAATAATAAGATAAAACTAGAACGACGATAATAATAATCATTTTTAATAATAATACAAAAATTCGATTGACTAGCCTTTTACGTTACGCGACGTGTACCCTTATTAATAATTTGACTTTCTCATCAATAAATTACCTTATAAAAAATATAACTTATATAATTGAGTATTGTGGTCATTTGCTTCTATAAATCAGTGGCTCATTGTTTGTCAAAATATTATTTTAAATTAGGAATTTTTATGACTAAGTTAATATATATATATATATATATATATATATATATATATATATATATATATACATACATACATACATACATACATACATACATACATACATACATATTTAGAAATATAAGTTTGTATTCAAAATCCTTACTTAATAATATAACCTTTAGTTTTTCAACACTATTTATATTTCAAAGTTTATGTTTATTTCGTTTAGAAAAATAATTTAACGCGTAATGTTTTCATTTTAAAAATTTTAATAGATACAATTAATTTATGTACTAACCGTTTTAAATATCAATTGCGTCACTAGGCGAGTGTTATTACCGTGTACTTAATTTGAAAACATATATATTTAATGAGCACGTTTTAATGTACGTTGCAAGTTATTCATATATCTAACAACTAATATTCCAACCTACGTTATTTAAACATATATATTAATAACTAGTTCTATTATGACGAAAAAATGTTTTTACTTAAGAGAGAAAAATAATAAATAAATCATAACAGGTTCAAGTTATTAACTTACAGTTTATTCATGGGTTTTAGGATTAGATCAAATGGATAAATGTACGTATAAAAAAATCATCTTAACATGACAGATGGTTTTATCTTATTAAAAGTCACGAGACAATTATTGTAAGGCATAAATTGAAAATCCGACGGGAATCTCCACTAACCCTTGTCTAGTTCCCGTTAATTACCACTTTTGTTCTTTCTAATAAATCACTTTACCAATTTTTCTGAATACCGTTAAAAAGGAAAGGTTTGCTAAATCAAAAGTGGACCTCTCAACAGAGACTCTTAATCATACACCGTACCATATAAATTAATCATTTGATATAATCTTCTAATTCCATCGATAAACATATTGAAACAAATACGTTTAATACTTGCTAACGTTTTCAAGTTATAATATATACATATATAATCATATCCGTTCATATAATGGTTCGTGAATCATCGAAACTTGGTCGAGGTTAAATGAGTGTATGAACACAGTTTAAAATTCTTGAGATTCAACTTACAAACAGTGCTTATCGTGTCAGGAATATATAAAGATTAAAGTTTAAATTTGGTCGGAAATTGCAGGGTCGTCACAACACGGGTGCTTCTTTAAAAATTAGGGGTTTCAAACATTGTGAGTTTATTTCACACCCTTCAACCCTAGCTCTCCAAACGTAACAAAAAAACCCAGACGTTCATCATCTTCCTCTAGATTCGTTCATCACCATATAATTCATTATGTTAGGGTTTAGATTCCCTCTTTTTCCTTTAACAATGGCGATGACGAATTTGGCCAGAAAGAAGATCACGCATCTATTAAACACAAGTGTAATTTTATCAGATGTATTGAGGTGTTCATTTTCTCTATCATAAAAAAAACTCGGGTAATCTAAACCCTTTCATAATTACCCTTCTAAATCTTTTCATTCAGTCGTATCATTCCATCCGCTACCAATCAACTAATTCATAGCGATTCTCTATCAATTCATACAGGTACATATCGATTTCAACAGGTTCATTAGAAATCACTTTAATTAAAATTATGTTTTGTTATGCTAAAAATATAGATCGATTGTGAGTTTAAATTAGTCGTTTTAATTAGGGTTTATAGGTTTCATCACCAAAATTAGTCGTTTGTTAAAAATCGGGTCTTTCAGCCAACCCTAACATCCGCCATAACGGTTATGGCCTCCATGACCACCGTTGCCTCCATAACGGTTATGATCGAACAATTTCCTTAAATTTGAACTTTAATAAAAAAACTATTGCTGCATAATTGTTAGACGTTTTCAGTTCTTGATAACTCTATAACTGTATTTTGATAATTCATTGTATTGGGTTTGGTTTAAAATTTGATCTTGATTTGTGGGTTTTGTTTGTTAGGTATCAAAATATCTGACAGTTTCATAACGGAAAAAAGTCATACTTCATTTATTGTAAGTGATTTGTTTTACAATCTATGTATAATATGTTTTTGATTTGTAATAGTTTTGTTATTGCTGTTATTTGATTCTGAATTTGTAAATTTTTAGTTCTTTTGTATGAACCAAACTGGGTGAAGTATTGAATGATTATGTATGATATATTTTATTCAAACTGGATTAGTCGATTGAATGATTTTGTATGAGCTCATTATCTCTTCCTCTTTATCAAAAACCAGAAAGCAGAAGAACTTATTATGTAAAGATGGAAAGATGGGGACTAATTGAACTCTTATTGTCTCTCATAGATGACAGATGGGCAGAAGTCTTGCTAATGAGAGCTTTACTCCAAGATTTTGGATGAAAATTTTGATTGTCGGATCCACCTATTACGTAAACTAATTTAGTAGGTACAAGCCTATGGTCCACACTCTTTAAATATTCGCTTTTAATAAAACTATAGTATAATAGAGTTGTGTTTATAAATTTGCCATTTGATATTTTTTCTTGATTTAGTAGACACAGTAATTTCAGATAACAGAGAACGATGGTGAGCATAGTTGGAGTTGCTATTCCTTTCGACTTACCATCACCACCGCAAAGAGCTACCATGGGTGGTGGAATCGCAACACGTGTCAATCACTCCTCGTGGCGGATGGTGGCCGTTTGAGCAGAAGGCGGCGGTGGCATAAACCCTGAAATCAAAAAACCGAAGACAAAGTCGTCGATTCTATTGTTGTTCATAATGAAAAGAAATAGATTTCAGGTACTTAAGTGCTCACCAATCATGCATATATACTCCGATTACATAATATTTCATAATGGTATTCAGATCCATAACATAAAAAGAAGTTTGCAGTGGAATACCGAACGGAAGTATCACACCATGTTATAGGAGTCCTTTGCCAAAGTTGCATTCTTTGACGATGATATCGGGGAGTCAGAAAAGAAGTATGTCTCTCTAAACTCATTCTTGGTGCAAGTATGCCAGAAAAGACGGTCGCAAGGTTTTACATCATCACTCACTGTACCATGTCATATGCCAATTCAAGATCGGTAAGGTAATCAGATTTCTTTCTTTAGTTTTAAGAACACATAATCTTCGCAGATGGTGGAAAATTACTAAAATTATATCCATCAAAGTGACATTTTTTTACCAGTTAATTAAAGGACGGCATACAAGTTTATTGACCAGAGTGCATAACTTAATGTATTTTAATCCGTTTATGTTCTAGATTGTGCAGTATGATTCTCTAGATGTGTCTAAGGTGTTTAGCTTTGCCTCTTAAGTTTCATGTTTACATTCCAATTCATAATATTTGCTTATCTGTAATCTCATTATTTGTCTTCTAACTGTAGAAATATACTACCTCCGTCTCATTCCAATAGGGCAGTATTCTATTTTGGGCTGTCCCATTCTGATAGTCCACTTCCATAAATAGAAAGGAAAGAAGATATTTCATTGGTGGATCTGGAGAGAGAAGATATTTCATTGGTGGAGAAATGAAGTTAGTGGGATTTCCTAAAACTGCGTGTTTTTTGTCTGTGGACTATTGAAATGAGACGGAGGGAGTATCCGTTAAGTTGGTTAAACAGCTTGTGGAGATGGTTCAAAAGGGAATGCATTGCTTTTTCTCATTCCGGAATAATTACAGTATGAATTTGCTCTCTCCAGGTGTGTTGAGCATGATTTATCTTACTTCTTGGAGCTTTATACCCCCGATTTTGCGAGTCTTGGGTGGTTTATTTGTTAAGAGGTTTAAAAAATGCACAGTTGAAATTGGTTGTTTATTGATATGGGGTTGTGGATGCTCGGTTTTGGTCAACCAAAACAGTTATATTCATTTATTTTAGGTTCCAAAAGATTATTTAATGACTATTTAGTGTCTTCAGTATGATTAAGTTTTAACCGTTTTAACCTTTTGGTGACCTCTAACCCATTTGAACCGTCTCTTGTCAGTTTTTTTAATAGTTTACCCATTTGAACGGTGTTATATGTAAAACAACAACAACAACAACAACAACAATACCCAATCCCACAAAAGTGAGGTATGAGAGTGCTATATGTAAAACATAACCTGAATATACTCATACATAAGTAAATGGGGTATGTATTGCCTCATTTAGTTCTATAATGTTTTTAAGTTCTTGATAAATTATAAAAAGTATCTTTTTCATTGATGACTGACATTTTTGATGGGTTTTACTTGACCAAGTATAATGGCAGGCAAGTAAACTAAGGAACTGCAAAGAACTCTGCGGTCCATTGCCTGCGTGAAAGAGTCATTGTCCTCGAAAAGGTTATTAACTTGAACTTAGTTTAAAATTTCTATATTTCCGATCTTTATAAAACCAGCTGCTTTTAATCTTTCACTCAGATTCTAAAAAGGTACAAAAGTGGAGGACAATTATTTATTCATTGTCAATAATTTATTTACTGCACTTCTTTGTCGTATAAATGTGATAACAAAAAAGGTTATGGCATATGATAAGCCTTATGCTGAATAATTTATCTATTTAAAAAAGTGTTAAATGGGTAGAACGTTGCTCAACATGTATTGTAAAAAGTTATCAATCTTAAATTGAGTCGATTCCTTCGTGATGCAGTACGTGCTTCAGTTGCACCAAACTAAAAAAACCTTGCTGTTGGCACCAGAAGAGGTGTCATAGAGTTGTATAAAATTAGTGAACCCATGGTGATATTACTTATTTTAATAATATTGCAATAACGAGTAGCATATTTTAATTAAAATTTCAAATCATATTGATTGTTTGTAGGTATGAGTTACCCTATCTACCCAAGATATAATCTTGATCAGAGTTCTCTACTTTATTAGAAACCATTACTTTCAAAACCCATGGTGATGGAAGTATATGACGACTATTTACTTGTTACTTACCACCCATTTGATGTCCTATATATCATATATATCATGTGAAGCTATCTGGTGACTTGACAACATATATATTCCAATCTTCTTTTTGCAGAGCCGGTGGCTGCAATTGTAGGATCAATTGTTTTAAAGAGGTTTGTTACCTAAAGTGAACAGAGCCGGTGGTTTGTTGATTGTGTTTCTCTCATCTCTAGAGGTATTGTTTAAACCTAAAACCTAAAAACTCCCCACAAAAATTAGGGTTTTAGGCAATGTTTCAATCATCAAATAGTGAAGTGAAAGTTGAAAAGAAGAAATTTGGCGATCAAGAGTAATAGTAGTACACAGATTCGATCACCTCACAATGATGCAATCAGAGGATTCTAGTAACATCGCCATCAGCCCGTAGTATGATATTGTCCACTTTGGACACAAGCCGATCACTGACGGGCTACCCGCGCACGAGTACAATCCCGGATCGCACTTCTACCTCACGGATTTGCTTCTCGGGTAAACACCCTCAAAACGCGTCATACCAGAAGAGGTATCCACACCCTTATAAGGAGTGCTTTGTTTTCCTCTCCCACCGATGTGGGACGAGTCTGTTACAACTCTCCCCCCCTTCGGGACACTGCGTCCCCGCAGTGCACATCGATGCGGGCCCCAGCTCTGATACCATAAGTAACATCACCATCAGCCCGTAGTATGATATTGTCCGCTTTGGACACAAGCCGATCACCGACGGGCTACCCGCGCATGAGTACAACCCCGGATCGCACTTCTACCTCACGGATTTGCTTCTCGGGTAAACACCCTCAAAACGCGTCATACCAGAAGAGGTATCCACACCCTTATAAGGAGTGCTTTGTTTTCCTCTCCCACCGATGTGGGACGAGTCTGTTACAATTCTCAAATTCTAAATTCAACTTTACCCAAGGTACTCAATTTTTTAACCTTAGGATCATAGAGAGATTCAAATGATCTCAATTCTGTAGTTTTTTTTTTTTTTTTTTTTTGAAATAAAATGCTATTAGGTTTATCAGTTCCAGTTCTCTAGATTCAGCTAATGAAGCTATTAAAGAAGGTGAAGTTAGTATTAATAAAACGTGGAAAGATGTTGTTAGTGAGGCTAGCTTTGTGTTAGAAATGGAGGTTTCTGATTATAAAACTTCGGTTGAATCGGCTGTCAAAGATGAGTTACATGAAGTGAAAGTGAAAGTGAAAGTGAAAGATGAGTTAGTATTCATCATTCAATTTTGTTGTAAATCTGGGGATTTAATCGTTTCAGTGTCTTTTCATTTTTCAGTTTTTAGTGTTTGAATTTAAATAAAACGTGTTATTACATATGATTATGGCTCCTAAAAAATCTGAAGTTAACTGTTCGGCATATCTAAGGTTCTACACTAACAAAAAAAAGATGATCTGAAGGCGGTTTATTTCGTATTACTGATGGATACACCGATCGAAGAACAACAAATGTTTCAACGTTCTAATGTAACATCGCTGCTCAGAAAAGGAGAGAACCCATCCCAATATGCTTTATGTGGGTTTCATCAATTTTCCAGCTCTATATTTTTTAATTTATTTTTCTATACATAACACCATTGGTTGTAAAGCTTGAAGTTTAGCAAAAAAGGTTGAGGCTGAGTTGTCGAAAGCTTGAAGTTTAGTAAGCCACATATTGATATTATGTTGATGTTGTGAATATACCTCTCAAGTAGAGTGAAGCTTCTCACATATTGTTATTGGATGCTCTTAACTCGTGATTTTCTCTTTAGAACAATTTATTTTAGATATGAGAATCATTTTTTTCTGCTGATGTGTATGCTGAAACCGAGATGAGTATGCTGATTTTTAAGCATTAATTGTGTTGATCTCTTCATTGATATTCATATAATGAATGCAGATACTTCTGATGAAGACTTCAGCATCTCACAGGTTCCTACTTAACTCTCTTAACTCGTGTTATTCTTTTTAGAATAATCTATTTTAGATATGAATCTCATTTCTAATTGCATATACTTTTTGTTAGTTGATTGTGGCTTTATCATTGTATTAGCTAATAAAAGTTGAAGCTTTAAAGTCCTTTAATACTTGACATTTGTTTCTATTAGAATAAATGTCATTGCGCTAAACGTCTAGGAGAAAGATGGTTAGACGGAGGAAGTGTTATATTTTCTGTTGTTCTGGTTATATTTTTGACGCAAGGTAAACCATATTATCATTGATGGAAATGACTGAAGCCATAGACATACCAAATTGCAGAGCAACCATTTCTTTGTGATCTTTATGCTTCTATTAACACAGGGTCGTAGAGCTTCTAATCAACTACAATGAATTGCATTTTGCGGGGGTTACTGTTAATGGAAATATAAAGGTAAATTGGTTTCTTTATATGGTTCACTTTATATTTCTGTTAAAGATTCAAGCTTTTTTTATTTTGGGTTTTGATGGTGTGTTGAACTTGAGGAGTCAATTGAATTTGATTTGCATTATATGGTATATGGTATATATGGGTTAGAGCTGTGATTTTTTAGAATGGGATAATGGTGCATAACAGTTATATTGACATGATGGTATTGAAATGTTTAAGTGATTATTTAAGGAAAACAAATGATGGCTTGACTTTTGGTGGTCGAAATCAATAGTATTCTGGATAACTTTTATTTGGTTGGATTAGTACATATGACTAATATCAGTGCGTTTTTGTGGATAATATTGGGATAAAGGGTTTCATTTAGGAAGATCAGATGGTATGCAAGAATATGGTTCATGATCTTAATATGATGGTGGCTTACAGAGATGTTAACGATGTTTTATTTATATCATATATGTTTTGAGTTATACTCGTAATAGGTTTTGGACTTATAATAGTTGGAATGTTAATAAATGCAATTGGATAAGTAATAGTTCTAGGGTCATTATTCTAGAGGGTTTGGATGTTCACTAAAAACATCTCCTCGCATATTCGTTGTAATTCTACATATTTTTTAGTTTTAGTTCTATTGGATGTTTTCCTACCCCTTTATCCGGAAAAAAAAACTTGGTTAAATTTATGTTTCATACAATTTTGGGTCAAAATTAATACCTACTTGTGAAATAATTCTTACTACAGTATTCAATTTAATTAAATCAATATTCGAACTTCATTTTGAACAAGATTATTTGAATTTATATTTTTACACATTTAAACTTTTGAAATGCTTTAATTTTAAAATTTATATTTTTACCTGTTTTTTGTTTTTAATGTTATTTTTTTTCATGGTTAAAAGATTGTCTTAAATATCATCATAAAATAAAATTCGTGAAATCGTGGGTCTTTAACTAGATGATTATTTATATTATGAACAATTACATTAAAAGGGTATTATAGATAGTGATATCTCTGAAATTGAATCGGTATAAGTTTTCATCGATCGCGACATTGGCAGAATTTAGGGTTTCGATCAACGATCTTTTATTCTTTTTCGACTTCATACAAATCGAAAGTTGATGTTGATAACATATTTTTCCATTCGTTTTCGATTCAGATGTTAACACGATAACTACTAATTCATTTAACTGTTAATTCTGCTTTCGTATTCAGTTTTTTTTTAAACTTTTTTTAAATAGTATTCAGATTCAGATTTATAATGACTGACAATCGATCTCTTAATATCCAGGTAAAATTGATGTCGTTGTTCAACAGATTTCACATATACAATTTGTTTGTTTATATGATTACATTGTTTTCATGTACGATTGTTATCACTGTCTAATAGTATGTGGTACACCCGATATTTATTTATTTGTTTATTTCATTTGCTTCAGAGAACAAGTTTACACCTTTATGTAAAGGGTATTTGATATTGACATTAATATTGTTTTATTGTTACTATATTTTACAACAACATCGTGCTTGTACTTTTGGGTATGCTATTGATATGGTGTTTCTTTGGGTAGTTTATTATTATTATTTTTATTTATTTATTTATTTATTTTACAGAAAAGGTAAAACTCTGATTTTATACCTTTATTGGAATTTGTATTTTTATATACCATTTTTGTGTTACGTTTCTTTATTTGGTTATAGGGAAATGCCAACCAACACTTAGCAATGACACATGCAACGTTGTATAGATGTACTCCTAAATTTAAGTGAAGTAAGTTATTTGTCTTTTGATTCTAGCTTTCGGCCTCAATGAGTGGTCAAAAAACAAAGTATTTGTTTAGCTAATTAGGTTTGGTCACAACTGGTATGATCCAAGATAATGGAATATGATGTACTAAGTTTATAATTTAATCAATATGTTTTCCAATCTCTGTGTTAACAATTTGGTTTTCATTTCAACACATTTATATAAACTTTGACTATATGTTTAATTTTTTTTTTTTTTTTTTTTTTGTTAAACTTCCATAACCGATCAGTATATTCTTAAAGTCAATGAGGAAGAAGAAGCACATTGTCTTAGTGGATTTACATGGGTCTTGATGTGTCAGCTCCACTCAGGCCTCTAAGGTAAGATCACTTGCTATTGATGCCATCATGTGTATCATTGGTTTAAAGTGTAGGAATTTAAAAGAGATTAGGATTTAGATCCACAATGGTTGAAATTTGAACAAGTGTTAATGCTATGAATAAAGAAGTTTTGGCACTCTTCTATATCTTAAAATTCAAGGTATGTTTTCAGCAAATACTTGTATACAATTTATAAAATGTTATTTGTAAATGCAATCTAAAAGTACACTTTTACATGGAGTGTTTGTTTGTAAATGCGTACAGGAGGTGACAACTCACTTGTTTGAATTTAATGTCGTCAATATATCAAGGTAACATCTTTATGATATTTGCGGGTAGGATATGATCTCATCGCTCATTTATAATCGCATATTCATCAATTATGCCAAAGAACCAAGAGAAACATTATCAAGTTGCAGGGTCATTGGTGACCTATGTTGGGAATTATTAAAGCATACATATGGGTCATAAAATGCATCAGGTAAGACACGTCATATTATTGCTACAAATAACTATTTGTCAACTCATCTTGCTATTTTCCTTGCCTTATATCAAATTTAATGTAATATAGTTTTTTGTCATTTACAAATTACTTTGTTTAGGGTTTAGATTCTAGGGTCTAGGGTTTATATTTTAGGACTTAGGGTTTAGAGTTTTCAGGGTTTAGATTTAGGGTGTAGAGTTTCGAGTTTAGGTTTAGGGTTTAGATTTAGCATTTATGGTTTAGATTTGGCGTTTAGGTTAGGGTTTAGGGTTTAGATTTACGATTCAGGGTTTAGAGTTTAAGTTTAGGGTTTTGGGTTTAGATTTACAGTTTAGGTTAGGGTTCAGATTCTAGGGTGTAGGGTTTATATTTTAGGGCTTAGGGTTTTGGGTTAGGGTTTAGAGTTTTTAGGGGTTAAGTTAGGGTTTAGATTTAGGGTGTAGGGTTTTGGGTTTAGATTTAGTGTTTAGGGTTTAGGTTAGGGTTTATAATTTAGATTTAGGGTTTAGGGTTTAGGTTTGGGGTTTGGGTTTAGATTTAGGGTTTAAGTTAAGGTTTAGAGTTTAGATTCTAGGGTTTAGATTTTAGGGCTTAGGATTTAGGGTTAGAGTTTAGATTTAGTTTTTAAATCAAAGGATTTAGAATAGTTTAGGGTTTAAGGTGTAGGGTTTAGATTTTAGAGTGTAAGGTTTAGATCTTATGGTTTAGATTATAGTAGTGTTTAGGGTTTAGGTTAGGATAACCTAATATTATCATATGTGATCTGTAATGTGTACATTGGTTTTACTATTTAAATATGTAATCTATATATTATGTATATTATGATGTATTTTTAGTATAATTATTTATGAGTTGAGTTGGTTTGTCTTGGTTACATTCTTTGCTGTGATTCGTTGATGTACGCTCAGTATTGTGTATGTGTATCTGCAGAATCAGGGATATCATCTCAAGAAGTCAGCAAGTCTTCATTACAGTTAAAGGTGAAAAAGAAGCTGAAAATTAAATCAAAGAAAGCAATCACGCGAATTACCCCTTGGACATGTATATATTCGTATAAGAGAGTGGGGAAACATGTCAACTTATCACAAGTTGCAAAAAGTGTATTTTGTAATGCCTTATCATCAAATTCGTAAATTACCATTGGAATGATAAAAAAAATTATTAGTCTTATTTGTCATATGAATCAGTTATAAAAATGTTAAAGATAGAGTGTTTTAAATCATCCTAATATAACATATTTACTCGATCCGCCCATTTTGTCATCTCTGTTAGCATTCTTCTAATATTTATTTTTTTGTGAAATACCCAGTAATTTTAGTTTGGAGATCTCAATTACAGATTAAGCATGGAAATAGATTTAGTTAGAGAACTTATCAAGGGGCAATATTGGACTGCACTTCAAGAGTTTGATCTGCTACGAATAGAATTAAAAGACGGTGTAGTGTTTCAAGAGTGGAGATAAGGGAACATCGAATTCTCACCACTTATAAGCATTCCATATTTAATTGCAACTGCTACTCGGGTACCCTTTCTAGCATAACAGGAGAGAAGCAAAGGACACCAGCATGGTATATATATATATATATATATATATATATATATATATATATATATATATATATATATATATATATATATACGTCATTAATGTCTGTACAGTATTTAGATTCAAACAAATTATGTTTGGCCATCAGATAAGCAATTATGTGAGGTAACTCTTTTAAGAAAAGAAAATAAGTGTTTATTGAGAATGCTTATTAATTTGTGTTTATAGGATTATTTGGGTAATTAAAAAAGTATTGGTTGTGTTTACCCTTACTACAACTTTGATGTCAGGTATTTTTTGTTGTAACCTATTAGCAATTGTTAACAAATACTCTATCAAATTCCATCATTTCATAAAATCCGCGAAATTGCGGGTCTTTAACTAGTTAATTAATAATAATACCGATGTCAATCTCACATCTCATCTCAATCTCATATACGAGGAATTAAAATTTAAAATTATTATTATTATTTGAAAAATAATAAAACTAGTCAACGACTCAACGTCAGATAGTGACCATATAACAACAAATCATATTATTTTTCAAGATAAATTTTAACTACTTTGATAAAATATATGGAGCACTTAATAAAATCTTTGCATTGTTTAATTACAAATACGCCCTAATTTTAGTATATTAAGAAAAAATTTCGATAACGTCTTCTGTTGTTACGCTGACGTCTTCTAATGTTACGCTGACATCATACTTTTTTCCAAAATATGAATTAAAAATATGGATTTTGTTATAATTCAGTAGGCTTATAACTACCTTTAATGGTTATAAGAACAAAGAGAGAAAAAGAGAGAAGAAGGAGAGAAGAAATATTGATATTGATATTTCAAGAGAAATGGTGCACCTTAAATGGTTACCATACATGTCTATTTATAGTATAAAATATTACTATGTAAGAAATATAATAATAATAAAATTAACATCCAATCTAGATATTTTATAACACAATCTAGATATTTTATAACACTCCCCCTTGGATGACAATTTTATTAGAGAATAACTAGTACTGCCTCGTTAAAAACCTTGCTAAAGAAAACTCATTGGGATAAAACTTTAGCTAAGGGAAAAAGAGTGCAGCATAAAGTTGACTCCCCCTCAAGTAGGCAACGCCTGAGTTGTTACATCTTCTGAACATGCCTCATGCCAATATTATGAACGTGTGTTCTGAAAATAGCAGTTAGCAGTGCTTTGGTATAAAGATCAGCAGAGTTGTTGATTGAACGTATCTCATTTTAATCTGGTTGTCTTTTACGATATCTTGAGTATATGAGAAAAATCTGAGGTTTTCATCTGAAACTGTATCATCTAAATCTTTTATGTACAAGTTTGGCCCTCGTGATTTGTCTACAGTCTCCTTCATGGTTTGTTCAAACCGTTGTTTCAGTTCCTATTCCCTTTCAGTCTTTTTCTGAGCCTTACCAATATACCATTCTTTTCCATCAAACTTATGACCGTTAAGACCGTTTATAGCTTTAGCGCCTCGTCAGCATTTATGTTTTGTTCTGTCATTTTTGATACTCTTCTTTCATTTGTATTATGTAAGCTGTATTATCTTCATAGATAGTTGTTACGCTTTTATAGCGTTCTAGTCCACAAGAATCAATAATGATTTGTATCATTGATCTTAACTAAAATCATTCCCGAGTAGCTTCATGTAATGCAATCACTTCGGCATGATTTGATGATGTTGCAACAAGTGTTTGTTTTGAGAACGTCATGATATTGCGGTGCCTCCATTTAGGAATACATATCCAGTTTGAGATTTAGCTTTATGTAGATCGGATAAATAATGTGACGATCGCTCCAAATCCATATGGACAATACGTCATTCATTGATTTCATTGCGAGGTATTTGACCTCTATATGATACGTTTTGTAAACATTGCATTCTTTTGAAAAGGCACACCATAAATGAATATTTAAATCAAAGGTTTTTAACATCTGATGATTTCTACATATAGACAATCACTGTAAATAATAGTTTACAATAGTACTTCCGTTGACAGTACAGTCAAAATAAGATACATGGTGATGATTTGGTGAATGCAACGTTTCCTTGAAAAATATGCCATGTATGACTCCATGCACATAGCTTGTCTAACATATAAGCAAACAGCGGAAGACTTCTAGAAACCTGAGAATAAACATGCTTCAAGTGTCAACACAAAGGTTGGTGAGTTCATAGTTTTAATATTACACATAATCCGTATATCAATGTGGATTTACAAAAGTTCAGTTGTTTTATTCAAAACGTTTATCAATAGGTTTTACATAAAAGGTGGATCACAAGATTTCAGTTGTTTCATCCGAAACGTTTATCAATCGGTTCTACAAAATTGAGCACCCTGGTAACTAAACTTTAATGCTTATATAATTTGTACCCTTTGTATAATCATCTTAATAATACACGTAAACCAACGTGTACGCTTCTCAAATAGCATACGTCCGTTAAAAGGCTAGTGCTCTAGCTCGGACGGGGATATCAAGCCCTATGGATCCATATACTACTACTCGCGCCCACCAGTTCTTATAACTGGCAGTTACTAGTTACCAAAGCTAAGGGATTTTCGGTTCAAACTCAGTGTAGAATTTAGTATGTACTTGTATCCATTGCGTTTAAAATAAAGTGCATGTATTCTCAGTCCAAAAATATATATTGCAAAAGCAATTAAAAAGGGAGCAAATGAAACTCACACATATAAATATTGTATATCGGTTAATAAAGCATTTGCATGTATTCTCAGCCCAAAAATGTAGAGAGTAAAAGGGATCATATGAAACTCACACATATAAATATTGTATATCGGTTAATAAAGCATTTGCATGTATTCTCAGCCCAAAAATGTAGAGAGTAAAAGGGATCATATGAAACTCACACATATAAATATTGTATATCGGTTAATAAAGCATTTGCATGTATTCTCAGCCCAAAAATGTAGAGAGTAAAAGGGATCATATGAAACTCACTGTTTAATATTGATATACAATATTGCAGGAAAGCACGTAGACGCATCGGAGATGATAAACACGAGGTTTGATTCACAAAAAAATACCCCCGAACATTACCCATAACCTCCTTGGCAATAACCCATAATTTTCTTAGCTCTAGCTTGCTCTAAAACTCATTTTGAAAATTACTTGGACAGCACTCCGTCGTAATATTTTATGTACATTATTATTTTTGTATCGCAAAAATAATAACACTAATAATAAAAATAATAAGATTAATAATAATCTTATTATTATTAATAATAATAATAATAAAATAAATAAATACGGAGTAAAAATAATATATATGTGTGTGTGATTTATCTGGCCAAAACTCGAGAATTTATAGCACTTGGCCTGAAATCTGGAGTCATGCGACTCGCATGGAAATGGCCTTCTGGCCATGCGACTCGCATGAGGACCAGGGACAGCTCACATTGTTTTGTAATTTAGCTCGTCGACATAATTAATTATTAATATAATATATATAATTTAAATAATTAATTATATATTATATTAAATTCACGTGCATAGTTGACTTGTAATTTTTGTTCCGATAAGTCGTACGTCATCACTCGACTTATGTCCCGGTTCTGGTTTTTCGAATGTCCTTTCGTACGCTGAGAAAACTTGCATTTTACGTTTCGTGACACGTACCTTTGTCAAAATATAGCCTTAAGTTATCCATAAACTATACCACTCATAGTATATCTTAAACTTTCGAGTATTTTGGTCATTTACTTCTATAAATCATCATCTCGTTATTTGCTAAAAATACATTTTAAAATAGTGTTTTACTGTAGCAAAGTTACTGTAGCAAAGTCAAATTTTACTGTAGCAATTCACTGTAGCAAAGTCAATTTTCGAAAACACTGTAGCATTTTGAGTAATGTGGCAATTTGAAAACACTGTAGCAAATTAGTGTTTAACTGGTTCATCTTAAACGCTTTAGTTAACTTATCTAAATATCAATTGAATCAATAAACGAATGTTACTATCGTTTATTATATATATGTATATATCTTTTTAATATACATAAATCAGTTTTTAAATACACATTGGACGTTATTTATAAATAAATTTTAATAATAAATATTTAAATTTATCATATACATTAAAATAGATATTTAAACCAATAAGTTTAATGTACGGTATCAAACAATTAATACATTGTTACCTTTTCATGTTATAGTATATATGTATCTTTTTACATATAATTGTTCGCGAATCGTCGAAAACAACCGAAGGTATTTAAATATATAAAAGTAATTCAAAAATTTTGAGATTCAGTTTTACAGACTTTGCTTATCGTGTCGGAAATGTTAATCATACAAAGATTAAGTTTAAATTTAGTCGAAATTTCTGGGTCATCACAAATAATCTGCATCTGTATAACCAAACAAATCTTGTTTCGAGTTGTTAGAATAAAATAATTATAAATCAGTAGTTCCTCGAAGGTATCAAACTATTTATTTGATCCCATTCCAATGTCTTTTGGTAGGGGCTGAGCTGAACCTTGTCAACAAATTAACTGCAAAAGAAATGTCAGATCTTGTATAATCTATAAGATACATAAGAACCTCAATTGCACTAAAATATAGAACTTCCGATCTGTTAAAATTTTCATGATCTTCGCAGGGATGAAATAGATCAGTGTCAATATTGAGTGATCTAACAACAATGAGTTTGTCTTTAAAAAAAAATGTTTTAAAATCTTTTCGGTATAAGTTGTTTGATGTACAAGTAAACCATTAGGCATATGCTCAATTTGCAATCCAAGGTAATACTTGATTTTTTCAAGATCTTTCATTTCAAAATAATTCTTTAGAAGTTGAATGATTTCATAGATCTCTTTATTTGTTCATATGATGTTAAGAACATTGATATAAACAACTACGATCTCATATCCGAACATTGTTTTTATAAAACATACGTGCAAAATAAGTTTATATTTATACCCTTTTTTTTTATCAAGTAGTCATTTAATCGGTTATACCACATACGTCCCGTTTGTATAAACTCACTTAGAAATCTTTGTGATTTAATGGAATATATTCCCTTGGGTTTTACATTAGATGCTTATGATACCTTAACCCTTTAGGTATATTCATATATATCACTATTAAGTGATCCATACAGATAAGTAGCAACAACATTCATGAGATGCATTTAAATAACTACCAGGTTGATTAAGTATCTAATAAGTAATTGTATCCATTACAGGAGGATAATTTTTCCTCCTAATTCATTTCTGGTCTTTGTGGGAAATATTGAGTTACAAGTCTAGTTTTGCCTTGTAACTTCATTTGCACATTTCTTTTCGGATAAAAATTCATTTGTATCCCATACGTTTCACATCTTTAAAAGTGATAACGATTGATCCGAAAACTTTTCTTTTATCGAGCGATTCTAATTCAGCTCTTATTGCTCCTTTCCATTGAGCTCAATCATGTCCATTTTGTATATTCAATGATAGATTTTAGTTCCAGATCATCATCTTTATTCATGATGTCATTGTAACATTATATGAAAATATCTCAAAGAGATTTTAGTTTCATTTCGGTTCCATAATATTGCATAATTTATCGCAATTTTAGTATTTACATTTATCAATATCCTCTGCAGAAGGAATATTGATTTGTGGTTCTTCTTGAACACTTTCTCTTACCTCATTATCAGCTGATTTTCTTTTTCGAGGATTTTTATCTTCGGAACCAATTGATCTTCCACATTTGATGCGTGGCAAAGACTCAACAGTGACATTATTGCCAGCTTTTGGAATTTCAGTTCGAGCTGGAGCATTTATCGCTGGTATATATGATTTAGTCACTTTTTTATATCTGTAAATGCATAAAGTAATTAATTTGCAAGTTCTTGCATATGCATTATTTTTGAACTTTCGTTTCACATTCTTTTGTGCGAGTTCAATATACCTTAATTGATGTTCACATCATGAAGCATCATTTTATTTTTTATTTTTATTTCTCCCCCTAATCTAGGGAACAATGTTTTATTAAAATGACAATCAGCAAAACGTGCTGTAAAAACATCACCCATCATGGGTTCAATATATCTTATGATTGAAGATGTTTTATATCCAAAATATATTATCATCTTTCTTTGAAGAACCATTTTATTGTGTTGTGGTGATACAATTGGAACATACACTGCACAACCAATGTTTTAAGGTAGAAAATATTTGGCTCTTGGCCAAAATCAAGTATTAAGTGAAAATATTTACGACTTCCACATGGTATAATGCGAATTAATGTCGCAGCATGTAAATTTACATGTCCACATATAAATATTGAGAGATTTGTACTCATTATCAATTGTCTAGTTATTAGCTGTAAGCGTTTATCTATTGATTCAGCAAAACCAATTTTGTGTATGCACATGAGTAACTGGATGTTCAACAACAATCCCTGTAGATATATAATGATCATTAAATGCTTGAGATGTTAACTCACCAGCATTATCAAGTCTCATCCTTTTAATGGTGTAATCAGAATAATGTGTTCTCAATTTAATAATTTGTGCAAGAAACTTTGCAAATGCCATATTACGGCTTGATAACATACAAATATGAGACCATCCGCTAGATGCGTCTATTAGAACCATGAAATATCAAAATGGTTCACATGATGGATGAATTGGTTCATATATCTTACCTTGAATTCTTTCAAGAAACATTTGTGATTCTTTTTCACAATATACTTTTCATTAATCACCATATGTGCTTTCCATTAATCACCATATGTGTTTTTTTTTTTTATATATAAATCACCATATGTGTTTTTTTTTTATCATATATCCTTTTCACCATATACGCTTTTAATCATATGCGCTGTGTTTTTCACCATATGCGCTTTTAATCATATGCGATTTTCATCATATGCGTTGTGCTTTTCATCATATTCGCTTTTTATCATATGCGCTTTTTTATGTGAATAGTAAATTAATTAATTTCGTTTTACTATTCATATGAATTAATTTAGATTTACTATTTTGTTAATTGAGTAATATATATATACATCATATACTTGTGACTCCGAAGGCTCAAATGAATTTGACCATATAGTTATACGTTGTACCTTGCACATTAATTTTCAGTAGAAGCTTTAGATGCATATTATTTTCAGTAGAAGCTTTAGATGCACTTTTTTTTAATCACCAAATACCACAAACACTTTGTTTGCGTTTGTTCATAGTCATCAATGAAAACCATTTTCTTTAATTTTATTTTATACAATAAAATTAACGCATCATTATTCTTTTCAAAAACAATAATCTATTGTTATTGTTCACTTGTGCCATGTTTAACAACAAAAGTCAACAACCTCTGTCTTGTTTGTTGTGGCAACCAAAAACAACCTTTGCTTTTGTTACCGAGAATCCAAGACCAAAAAACAATTAATTTTTAATTAATCTTTTATCAAAACCATAAATTATTTTATTGATCTACGTTGATATGGCCATAAAGAATTGACGGCTGACCTACTTTTGTAAGTGTATTTCGGCTATCATCCCGAAAACGCACAACGACCTTTTTTTTTATGAACTATTTGTTTCATATCTAGCTTAGGCAATTATTGTAAACATTTGGTCCCTATAAGAGCATTTATTTTTTAGACTTTTAGTTGATTTGTACTTGTCACAATTAGGGATAGCACCCGCGGGTCGTGGATGCGGATCCATTGGATCCATCACCCGTACCCGCGGATTTTTTTTAAGAGACATCCAATTGAACTCTTGTTCGTTGAAACAATTTGACTATATTTTTACTCCCCATTATTAAACGGGCCATTTTGATGCACACTCTTAAAAAAATAATTTGTTTTTTAAGTTTTATTATTCAACCTCCTTTTTTCAACGGTCACGTTTTTAACAAAATATTTGACAAGTTTGGAAAAAAGTTTTTTATTGATTATCATCAAAAGTTTTCTATTGTCACTCTACTGGATGGAATTATGGCATACAACCAAAATTGCAACCCAACACTACATAAGAACAAAAAGGTTGTTTTTAATTAACATATGTATATGTGTTAAACTCGGAATAATAATAACTTATTTTAGAAAATTAACATAAGACATGTTGAAACATTTTTGTCACATTTAGCTCATCAAGTCTAAACTTATCATTGATAGATTTTATCACGTCTAGGAGATGTTTACTTTTTTCTTGTATTAAGTCCTACTTTCATTTACCTTTATTTAAAAAAAAGTTTTTTTTTTACTTTGCTTTCCCCCTTTCTGTAAAACTCATTTAAACACTTTCTTTGTTTTTTTTTTTTAAAAAAAACTTCCTTTTTTTTACGTTACCCGTAAATTATAAATATATAAAACAAACTTTTTGTTTAAATTTTTTTTTCTAGTTTTTAAAAGGCCACTTGACCAATTTTTTAATTCTTTCACAACACCTGATATCGTGATCGTGACCTTTCACCAAAGCAAGAGATATTCTTGATAAACTAAACACGGACTCGTGTTTGAAATTGTCGGCCACAAAAAAATTCATTTGATAAAAGTATATATATTTTTTTTTTAGTTATAGAAGGAGACCACTTCATTTTCAATACTTCATTTTTGACAAAAAAACTATTCCATTTTACCATCCCCTTTTTTTTCTTACTTTAACTTTTAAGATATACTTTTAATAAAAATACAAACTACTTTTTCTTATTTTAACTTTTAAGATTTACTTTTAATAAAAATACAAACTACTTTTTGTATTTTAACTTTTAAGATTTACTTTTAATAAAAGTACAAACTACTTTTTCTTATTTTAACTTTTAAGATTTACTTTTAATAAAAATACAAACTATTTTTTTATTTTAACTTTTAAAATTATAAATTTAAGAATAAACATTAGTATGCATGAAATAAATAATGATTAATTGCATAAGTAATCATAAATGTTAGATAACATATAAAGACCCCGTCGTATTCGTATTGATCGAAATTAATCTCGATCCATGGTACCGTGTTGTCAAATGACGTGTTGCGTACATAAAGTACCTAGTTGTCAAATGACGTGTTGCGTACAATCATGAGGTCTTATTAACATAAATATAAATGTTAGTGAAGTTAATAAGAGTTAGATTACAGAAAATATAATTCAGGTGGTATAACCGACCATATATAACTTAAATAACATAAATATAAATGTTAGTGAAGTTAGTAAAAGTTAGATTACAGAAATATAATTCAGGTGGTATAACCGATCATATATAACTTAAATAACATAAATATAAATGTTAGTGAAGTTAGTAAAAGTTAGATTACAGAAATATAATTCAGGTGGTATAACCGACCATATATAACTTAAATAACATAAATATAAATGTTAGTAGTCCAAAATTTGATATATTCGAGTCTGAAAATTATTAATAATTTCATACCTTGATTAGTGATTCGTGATCGTTTGAGATATCTTTTAATTACACTAAGCTTTTCGTGCTGATAACGTGTTATAATTCAGTAGGCTTATAACTACCTTTAATGGTTATAAGAACAAAGAGAGAAAAAGAGAGAAGAAGGAGAGAAGAAATATTGATATTGATATTTCAAGAGAAATGGTGCACCTTAAATGGTTACCATACATGTCTATTTATAGTATAAAATATTACTATGCAAGAAATATAATAATAATAAAATTAACATCCAATCTAGATATTTTATAACACAATCTAGATATTTTATAACAGATTTAAAGTTTGATTTACTCAATAATAATACGAGTAGTCACATGTCATTTAGGGATGTCAATGGCCACCATATTCAATGGATATCCATCCGATCCACTCGCTTCATGATAGATATGAATGAACCTAAATAGATATGGATACGGATATAGATGAACCTAAATGGATATGGATATGAATGAAAAGTTTCATCCATGGATATATCCATCAAAACCCGAAATACATATACAAATGCATAAATATAGATTTATGCTTACATATTTACTATTAATAATGCATTTCCCGTTAGATTTACATTTTCCTTTCGACTTATAATGTAATAATTATGTTATATTACAATAATACATGTATATGTAATAAAATAAACATACAATTTACATATTTAATTTTTCATAATTTACTTTTAATAGTAAATTCAACAAATTGTGTTATATCTTTGACATATATTATACTCTCTATAAATATTAATTATATCATGTTATATTTATTTTTACTAGACTACGTATTTGTTTTCATTGCATATTAGAAAAATATTATAACTTTTTTTTAACATCCAACAGATATCCATTAACCCGCTTAATCCGGTGGATATGGATATGGATGGATGAATTGAAATTAAACGGATATGGATATGTATATGGATAAACAAAAACTAAATGGATATGGATATGGATACGGCATCACCCGATCCATATTCGATGCATTGCCATCTCTACATGTGATATATGCTTCGTTGTATGTACAGTACAATATTAATATTTCATACATAACAATAAGTCGATTTTTCAAAACACACTACTACAAAGAAGGAAATTGGAAACCGATTTTTTGGGCTTTGAAAATCGATTGTAAAACCGGTTCCTATCGGTAGAGGTTTTTAGAGTGAAAACCAGTTTTAAAACCGATTCATTTGGGGTAGTTTAGAGACCGATTTCGCTGAAAAACACGTCCCCATTTGTAACCAAATAAATTTATTTTAGATTAAAACCTGTTCCCAATGTCCAAATATTTAAAGAAAAAATTCTCACTGGTTGACTAAGGATTTATATTAACAAAATTAAGCAGTTGTTTACATTATAGTTACAAAAGCAAAAGTAGTAAGTATTTTTGCAGGTTAAAGGCCGGATTTGTTATGGTGCGTCTCACGGGCTTCGAGCTTTCCGCGATGTTCTCTTGCGTTGGGTTTTCGGCTTTGGTTCGCTCCTTGTTGGTTGTCGGAATTTTTCCGACTGTCGGTCCGACAGCTAGCTGGCTGGTGATTGGCGGTTTGTTGCAGGATTAGGGTTTTCGTGGTTACCGTTATTTTTTTTCTTTGTTATAGCTTTAGCTTTGTATAACTGATTATAATATTTTCGTTGGTTATAGTTTCTAGTCTAGCTCTATTTATTGGTAAACGTGTCTTTTCACCCTGTTGGTGATGCCGTTTGCTTTGATTGTTTAGCTTGGCTAGGGCTTGTTATTGGTTTATGTTGTATCGGTTGTACTGTTTGATCTTATGATTTGTTATTAATGTTATCGTTATTTTGCCAAAAAAAAAAAGTATTTATGTTAACATTACCAGTAGTAATTATCTATTTTAACAAAATCGCCACGTACACAACACAAACTACAAGTAATTATTGTATTAATAAATACCAACAACAAAACGCATACATTTTATTGAATTTGTTCAAGCATCAACTAGTAAAATATTCAAAGTTATATGTAAAATCACAATCGACAAAGGAATTTCTTTCTGTTCAAATTCCGCATCGTCAAATTCATTGTAATGTACATCTTCGAAGTTAATAGGGTAGATTAATTTTGAAAAAACATACATACAAAATATATAAGCATCTAATATCAACGAAAAACATTCTATAATTTAGATATTGTATATAACACAAAATATGTCCATCTTCATATGATTTTTTTTTACAGCCAAAATTTCAATTTTATTCAAAAAACAACGATCCCCAGCAAGACGCTAAGAGAATTACAAAGGCATAGAGAGCCATAGATTCCAATTAGAAACCTTATAACTTCTATGTTTAAACCATCGAAAAGAAATAGATCTAACTACATCAAATAAATTACATCTATTTCAAAAAACGTCATCGAAAACGATCCCGTTACCAAAGCGCCAAATGACCCAAAGCGTAGTAACCACAATGGCCTTAATGCGATCCTTAGAGTCATTTGATATCTGAAAACCTTCGATCCAACAATAAAACGAGTCCCATGAAACGAACGCGGGCATGTTGCAATTCAACCACACACGAATCTTATCCCATAGATCCTTAGCAACAACACAATCAAAGAACAAATGTTGAAACACTTCCGTACCATTAGCACATGTAGGACAAACAATAGAAGATACCTCAATACCTCTAGCGGACAAATTCCATCTTCATATGATATCAATATATAAATCAAGTCATCAATCAAACGTAAACATAACACAATATATATAAGGAGCGTTGGAAGGAAATGAGAGGTGGAGCCAAAAGATGGTAACAAAAATGAGGGTGTTGGTAAATATATGAAAATTAGAGCCAAAAAGAACTTGCATATTTCGCTTCTCGTTTGACTTTTTATGAATGTTTTTGAAGTTGGGTATAAAATTAAAGTGTTTGTGGTTGAATGAGCACAAGTGAGATGCATTTGGAATATTGGACGGAAATTTGAAACCGATTATAGAAACGGGTTTCTTAAATATGGATACCATTTGTATGCTAAAACAAATTTCTAAAGTCAGTTATGTTTTTTGAAAAAAATCGGTTTTCCATTTCCGCCTAAAAGAAAATCAGTTCTTGTTGCCTTTAGAAACTTGTTTTTAATTTTTACCCTCAAAACCGGTTTCTAAAGAGAGTTTCTATATTCATTTTTATAGTAGTGATAATAAGTGTAAATATCAATACCCTTTATTATATCTCTAAAGAAATAACGCATATTTACTTTGAAAAGTTATTAGACGAATATGTGATTTTTCTAAACTTTTTGGAAATAATTTGTGAAGTGTATATATCTTATTTTTGATTTTATTAAAATGGTTGTAACAATTGTCGACGTAGTATAGAACGAAATCAATTATCATGATTTTTTAAAATATGGTTTTTTCTTTATTAAAATTAGTTTTTAATGAACTTTTTATTTTAACCTGTTAAGTATATTTATAATAATCGTTAATTTGTATATTATAATTATAAACTACTGAAATAGTGCTTAAGGTATCTAGTAAAACTATTTTCTAAAGCAACACATGGTCATTCCCGCTCGTTATTAACTGTAAGCTATACAATATTTACATTTCATTTTTTTGTTCGAAGGAATATTAATATAAATAAACGGATCTAGATATCAACAAGGTGCAAACCGAAACAATAAAAAAATACTTCAAAACAAACCGCAATAAATAAAAGTAAAACAGTTAACCGAAAACTAAAATTAACCGCCAATAGGGTAAAAAATAAGTATAGTTTTACTGAAATATCAATAATTTTTGCATATTTTTGTTTTTAATGACAGCTCTAAGGACTGTAATTAAGAACAAATATATGCAAAAATTATTTGTACATTCAGGCTCTTACTGGAAGTTTTTTTAAGGATTGAGTTGACAATATATAATGTACAAGTAACGAAAATATGCTTGAATTTTTTATTGACAGCCAACATGTTTGGTCTAAAAAACACGTTTGAAATCCAATTCATTCATATATATTACATTATTTTTTATCTAACATAAACGGAATATATGTAGTCAAAATTTTAAATTCAAAATGAAAAACAATTTTGAAAGTGACATAGTACTTTTTTATACTCCTTTTGTTTTATGATAAGTGTTCACTATTGATTTAAAAAAAAATATTATCATTATTTATTTTAATTGTAATTTTTGTTATATGCGTTATATAATAGTTGATGTAGTATAGTTTATATTATTGAAAACAAAAATAGAATCCAATCCATTAATTACATTTCATTAAATATTATATATATATATATACTTCATGATAAACTAAAGGGTAAAACCGACTTTCTGACGATCTCACACCGACTGATATTTCATTATCAACTATAATGGGACGAAGGGAGTGTAATATTAATAATAATAATAATAATAATAATAGTTATAGTTATGTTTTTTTTTAAAGGCAACAAGTAATTTTATTAATTAAAGGAAGTTACATCTTACAATAAGGATATCTAGGATCCAGACTATACACACTCGAAAAAAGAAATGTACAGTAGTCCTAGAGCTATAACAATAACGAGGAGTATATGAAGAAAAAACTCGAGAACCAAAAAGGTTTTGTGTAGGAAAAAGCTTATCGTCTTCGACTACAAGCATAGTGAGGGCAACTTGTCGAGACAATCTGGGTTAGAAATAGGTGACACAGTGTTGAGACTTCAAAGACAAAGTGTTCTATACTATCCCACTTAGCCCCATAACTGTGAAGTAGTTTTAGACTAGAGGAAAAAACCTACATTTATTAACAAATTCCGATTTTCGAAATGGGGTTAACATCGAAAGCAATGGGGTTGGTAATTCGTTGTAGCCAATCCAAGCTACCTTTCTTCCATTGACAATTAATCCATTCAAAGCTTTGTGTTTGTATATCAGAAACAATCTTTGGGCAACTTTGATTGTTTTTTCCGAAGACGATTTCGTTATAGTTCTTCTATATGAAATAGCTCGCGGTCCACACGATCATTATATTCCGAAAAATCATTATATTCATTGAAATCTTATCATGTACTCACCTACATCTTGTAACGAGAATTGCCATACCAATTACTAGAAATCAGCAATCAGTATTTTGAATTTCGCAGCGTTTCTACATCAACAGCTATATGTAAATAACATTTATCTCTTAGAATTATGATCTTCCATTCCGAAATTCTGAAAAGCACCCGATCTGCAAATCAATACTCAGAATATTGAAAAAGCTGAATGAAGCAGCAGAAACGATAGACAACCGTAAACGATCTTAACAGTCAACAATTTGATGATAAAGGATAATATGTTGGCAAAGCTCGGAAAAGTTGGAACTGGAAAACTGATTGAACAAACCATGAAGGAGGCTGTAGACAAATCACAAAGAATAAACCTGCCTTCAAAGAATCCAAATAATTCAGTATCTGCTGAAGTCATTAACGAATATCTTACTCCTGACTCTAAACCTTTACGGACAAATATTCATTCATCACCCACTGATATTAGAAATTCTAAGATATCATCGAATCTTTCATTATAAATATCATCGATACTTTCATAACTATTCTTATCTGAAATCATTTATCTCTTCGCAATATCAGTGTCACATCAGAAAGGAAACTATTTTAGTTTCTAAATTCTGAAAGATTCAAAATTAAATTATGAATTTTTTGAAGTATTGTTGGGAACTGAAGCATGAGTTAGTATAATATAATGACACTTGATCAACGTGATTATATTACAGTAAGTCATGCTGAGTTTCTAATGGAACGTGATGATTCATAGATCATAACGTCATAATGTGTCATGTTACACGACTCGTTCATTCTACTTAACCACTAAACGTGTTAAGCAAAATATTTTCTTGATATTTCTATCTTTCCGTGATTTCTGGTAATTTAACAAATCAGATCGTACTATTACATTCTCTTTCTGATTAGAAGATTTCTTTAAATTCCATGAATTCCGGAAATCAACCATGACTACGTCAAAAGATAAGACAAATTCTATATCAATATTTCAATCCTTCTGTGACAGCTTCACTCGTACTCTTCACAAAAATCAAATTGTTTTATCTATATTACCCACTGATGATAAAACTCTAATTTCCAACTCATATAAGTCATGAAAACATATTTATTGTCAGCCATGACAATCTCAATCAAATTTCGGGACGAAATTTCTTTAACGAGTAGGTATTGTGACGACCCGGAAATTTCCAACCAAATTTAAACTTGATCTTTATATGATTTCGACACGATAAGAAAAGTCTATTAAACTGAGTCTCAAAATTTTAAACTGTTTCATATATTCAGTTAACCTTTGACTACTCTCGACGATTCACAAACCATTATTTGTAAATAAATGTGTATACATATAAAAATAAATAAAAATATATGTATAGAGTATATTAAATATAATTATTAAATGATTGTAATACTCGTTTGATGTTTCGATTGATATTAAGCAAGTTAAATTCAAACTTATGTAATTTTAAAATAAACGGTAATACGAAAATGAGTTATATCAGTTGTAGGTTTATTAAAAGTATATTTAGGATCTAATTAATTAATTAATTTTAACACTTTTTATATTTTACCCTTAAATGAGAGGGACAGTTGATGTAATTTCTATTTAATAGTTAATGATCGAATTTTATACCATAATGATCAAAATAAATAGATATAGTTCATTTAAAAATATGGAATTTTACTGAACACTTTTATTCGCCACTGAGTAAACACGGAGTACGAAATAATAGTCCGTGAAAACGTCGGTAGTATACAGACAATTCATATTCACGAGAGTTAATTGTTTTGTGTGCTCCACCATCTATTTTTCTATCTATTTTGTACATATGCATATGCAAATGCAATATGATTTCCATGATTCTTGCTTTCTGTCAACTTCACCACCATCCCACTTGAAACTAATTCATCTTCTTTATATATACATTACATACGTACACTAACAAACCCACTTGCATTCCTCAATCTTTTCCCTTGTGCAACTGTCGAACCAACCACACACATATATGTTTTTCTTTTCTATTATTCAACAACCACCTTCCACCATTTGTTTGCTACTACGCGAAGAAGACCATCACCAACGGTGGAACCACATCACCACCTTAAGCTCACCACAACCATCTTCTCCTTCTTGTTCTTTTTCTGTTTTCGATCAAGCATTACCCGGATCACCATGATCACCCTTTTGTTTAACACTTTCGCTAAACCATCCTCCAACACCATCGACTACCTTTGGAACCAACCATCTATCCATTCTTGTTTCATGTTTTCTATTAGGCCATTACCATAGAAACACAACAATCATGATCACAGTAATCACCACACCTATATTTGTACATGTTTATGTTTCTTGACAACCGCCACCCTCAAACTCTTTCCTTTATCACTCTCCATTGATCACCCTCTTCCTCATCCGAATTCCATCGAAAACCCACCCTACGGTTTTTGTTCTCTGTCCGTTTATCACCATAGTCATCACCACCTTCTTTGATTCACCATAACCCGCCAACCTCCTATTCTATCTCGAAGATCAATTAAACTAAAACTACCAAATCCACGTACGTTTATTTATTTTTCTCTACACCTGCTACGTTTTTTTTCTTTACAGCCTGTTTGATCGAAACATAATCACTGATATTACTCTATTCTCGCTGCTACTAGCTTCCTGTTTATAATTGTATTCTCATTTTACAACAAAGATAATAATGATATGTGATTGATAATGGAGGTTATTATAATATAATAGCAATGTGCAATAATGATGATGAAGATGGAAGTTTGATAGGGACAGCCACGTTTATTTTTTTTCTACTGACGTTCTAATTGGAACCAAACCAAAACAAAATTGTGGACTGCCATTCCTATTTTTTTTTGTTGGGCCGTTTGGTTTAAACTCGTTGGGCCGAGGGCCTATCTTACGTTGGGCTTCACTATCCAAATAACGGGCCACTACTTGCAAACCATGGTTTCTGTTTCTAACTTGTTAAAATAGGCGATGTATGCTGAAGATATAAACAAGTTGATATATGTTAATGATCCAATAATGATGCATTAAAATAATTAATTATATTTAATAAAAATATTAACATGTTAATTGTATAATATATGAAGCATTATGCACAACTTTATGATAAAACGCTCTCATGACCATATGTACAATATCTAAAATATTATGTACAACTTTATGATAAAACACTCTCATGACCATATTTACAATATTTGAAACATTAAATACAACTTTATGATAAAACACCTCCATTACAATCTTTTACAAAATATCTCATAAACACATGTACAAACTTTGAAGTATATTGTACAACCTTCATATAATAATTGTATTTTAAATTTTAAAAGCCATTTGTTATTACTTATAATTATTATTAAAATTATAAATACTCAATTTTTAAACAAATTTATTATTATTATTATTATTATTATTATTATTATTATTATTCAAATATGAGTTCTCTTTACGAGATTAATTACGTTACATATGTATGCGAAATACATGTCTCAATAAAAAAGTTATAGTGTAGGTTTTTATGACAAAGAAAATAGTAATTGTGATGAAAATTGAAAGAAGATTGTGAGAGAATAAATGTAGTTCATTTATTCTTATCAAGTTAAGTATATAAATATGTTTGTAAAAACAACTACAAATTTCTTAGTCGGAATCAGTGGTTCAACGGGTTATTAAACTAAACGAATTTAACATTTAACATTCACATAATACATACGGATTAAAACATATGATTAAAGTGTTTCGTTTAAACAAACTCATAATTTCACGGATTATTTCACTAGTTAATATTAATATTAACATTACTTAATACTCTATATATTAATTTCTAATTTTAATTATTGTATAATTGGAATGTACAACCCTCCCTGAAAACCGACCTAGAAGTAAAAGTCGTATACAAACTCTTTAACCAAATCAAACGGCCCAGATATCATCTCCTGTATAAATACCAAACCACGTGGACGGTTAGATATACAAACTTCTTTCACTTCCTCTGTTAAATTATCACTTTCCTAATTTTTTTCCGTTCACCAAAACACACGAACCCCCCAATGGAGAAAACTAAAACGTTCGCCGTTTTCACCGTCATAACGTTTCTGTTATTCGCCGTTACCACCGCGTTTAATCCAACTTTCATCCCAACTATCGACAAACAATCAGTTGACCAGGTCAACGACCCTGCAGATTCTTCCGAAAAGACTCAAACATTCACCATTAATAACCCGATCGATTCAACGCCACGTATCAGGTTAACCAGATCAAACCAATTCAACCGTCACGCCATCGATGGAACGTCTCGGATCCCGCTCAGATTCGTCCGACGTCATCCATGCCGTAAGTTTCGGATGTCAAACCGTAACGATATGATTTCGTCTGATCAAACGGTTACTTTTGATCCAAAAACGTTGGGTCATCAAGTACCAGTTGAGTGGTTGGATTTTAAGCATAAGTACGGACACGGACGTGTACACGGACATCATCATCATCATGAACATCATGATGACGATGATGATGATATTAAGTACGAGGTTGATGGGGAGAAGTTTGAACGTCATCATCATAAGCATAAAGGCGGGTTCATGAGAAGTGTTCGTAAGTTTTTGAAGCATACTTTTGATGATTGAATCATCATGTATTCGAGTTGTTTGCTTGAGAGTGTTATTATTATTATTGTGAAACCTTATAATTGTTATACATCAATATATGTAAGCATGTTTGGATTTTATGTTATGATGCAGTACTAGTAACCGCTTGTGTTTATGTATACCAATAAATTCGATTCTGGACATGTGGTTATGAATTGAATATGTGTTTTGTGAATCTCTGTATATATAAGTTAATTCCCTTATGATATGTAAATAAGCAAATTCGTGAAAATGCTTCTATCATTGCTTTATTTTACTATTAGGCATTGATTAATTCATGTATTGTTGGAGATATGTTTTTTGGTTCATGACCAAAAGTCAGTATAGGTATCTACATCTACAATTTGAATCATTTGATACTTTTATAGTGTAGTATCTCGACCTATATACTTCATTCGTTACAGGATTATGTAAAGTAGCACTTAAGTTTTTAGGTATGACAAACTAGAGAGAACATGGAGGTTGTAATTTTGGTATGTTAACCTTTTTGTTATATTGATGAGTATGTGAGAGTTATTCGGTTGGCGAAAAAAGGTGCTACCTTTTTGTTTTCACAGTTAGTAGGAACAATGGTATCGGTGTATATCGTGAATATTAACTAAATGGTGTCGTTGCCCCCTAAGACTTCTGTATGTAATTTACATAACCTCACACGGGTGTGTATTATGAAGTCCGAACGTTCTAACATTTAATGAAAATCGATATGAAATCCCATTGATCCGAGTAAACTTCAGTTGCTAAGGATGTTTGAATGATCGGTGGTGACACTAAAGTTAATTGACCATGTATGTCACAAGTTTTAAATTTCAGTTGCTTAGGATGTTTGATTGATGACGCTAAAATTACTTGACCTTGTATTCACAAGTTTTCAACCATCACAAGATAGCCCAGTGGATGAGGTCTGAGTTACTTGCAAGAGGTCTCAGGTTCAAATCCTATCCAGGACGAATATTTAGTGGTGGCTAGAGATGGGTTGGAAACAGGCAATACATCAGAGTATGAGGTCGGATTACTCGTCCTTCTGGGTAGCCCGAACACGGAAAAACCTTCTACCCTAGGTATATCACAAGTTTTCGTTATGTATTTAAACTTTGAAGTCCATTATCTCAGTCAATACTATTTCATCGTCTATGCTTCTATGCTTGAGTGATTATTGGTTAACAATGTTTGTTTTTAGTTCACTACGGTGTATTTTTAGATCATGACACACTGAACTGAAAAAATGACTTACCAGTATTTTAAAATTTCAAATATTACATTGCTGAAATAATATAAGATTCAGAACTGGCTGGAACATGTACCCGTACTACGTATAAGCTCTGAACATGGTGATGGTTTAACTTGAATCGAGCCCCCATTAACATCAGAGCATTGCCATGCAACATATCTCGAACCAATAGTTCCATGAAGATTAATGTTAGTTAAGCAAATATCCATAAACGGCGAGTTTTTCAAACCCTTTATTAAACCAGCCTGTTGCACCTTTTCGCCTCTAACGTTTCTGATCCTCACGTGTTTTATAACGGGTAACGCATTCGGGTTGTAGTTATTGTCAGGATGGTCACCGACATCAGCGGTGATCTTGATTCCTTTACGAGCGTTCACCATGTAAACGTCGGAAACAGTTATGTTTCTTATGATTCCACCTCTACCGATGTTTGTTTTTATGTGGATTCCAACTCCTATGTTGTACAGAGTTATATCCTCAGCTAGTATGTTATATACCCCACCTGATGTTTCGCTTCCAATTCCGATTCCTGCAAATCGAGATGATCCCGTGACCCTGCGGATTGTGATGTCGTGACTAGGACGACCGTATGATATCCCGTACTCATCCCAACCACTTTTTACTGCTACTAGATCGTCTCCCGTGGAGATGTAGGAGTCTTCGATGCAAATATGGGAGCTTGAATCTGCAACAATCGAACGAATGATTTGTCAATTTTCTAAGAGATTGTAGGTATTTTTGTTATTGTATGAAAATAGCCAGTTTTTCTTAAAACGTGTAGACTGGCAGTTCTGTGTTGCCTTTGGCGGCTCACCAAACTTACCACATAAGTGTCAATACCTCTACCGAATACCCCTTAAGTGGTAGATACGAGGTGGCAGATACGAGTCTATAAAAAGTTGCAAGGTTTTCCCTGCTCGGGTTACCCGGGAATGTTGAGTAATTCGACCTCATACTTTAGTGTACGCAGCCCATCAGGAATACTCCCTGGCTGTTTCCAACCCTTCCCACCTCAAGATTCGAACCTGAGACCTCTTGCAAGGATGTCAGGCCCCCAGCCACTTGGGCCCTACCCCAAGATACGAGTATATACTAAAGGCTTACTCCATGTGGCAAGTATCGTACATATCCGGTGATCAGAGCTACAAGCAAGGTTGATACAGACCCCAAGTGGACTGAGATTTGCAGGTAGTTTGATTACTGCCCGGAAGTTAAAGGTAAAATATCCGTTCTCCACGGGACTCGAACCTGCGCCACTCCACATGGGGCCCCGGCTTCAAAGGTAACGGGTACCATTTGAGCCATTACTCATTGGTAGAATAGTCATTTTTATATAGAACTATTTGAAGAAAAACTAGCATAGCAAGAGGCCTTAGAAGTAAAAAGATTTTTTCCTTATCTTACTGTATACCTGGATCAATTCCATCTGTGTTTGGAGAGTCAGGTGGTGCCAATATGGTGACATGCTGAATAACAACGTTGCTGTGTTTATGAATAGACAAAAGGTCAAGATTATGTGAGTAGGATATATATGGTTACATATTCAAGTTATATTAACATGGTGATTCATTGGTCATGGACTGCGGTTATAAATGAAGTACCTGCAGTACACAGGGTGAATATTCCAAAATGGAGAGTTTTTGAAGATGACATTAGAGATGATGATGTTTCTCGAGTCTTTAAACTCAATAAGATTTGGTCTAGTGAATCGCAAAGTTCTCTTCCTCCACATGTCCCACCAAACTCCACCTTGGCCGTCGATGGTCCCTTTCTCACCTAAGAAAACAACATTACTTCTGATCAGCAGATGATTGAAGTTAAACTGTATACTTCAAGAAGTGTAATTTATTGAAGTATTGCATTCCTATATACCTGTAATAATTACATCATGGAGACCTTCTCCATGGATAAAACTCATATATCTTCCTCCGGGACGTTCTCGTCCCCTTCCATACGAAGGCAGGGGAGCTATCAAAGGCCAGTTTGCAGTTTTCTATAACAAAATTAGCGAAACTGTACATCAATCAAACCGTCATTTGTAGGAGTACATAAAGATTATATCCCATGTTCTTATACATATACGACTTCTTGCAAGTATAACACATGGACACATTAGGCTCAAACCCCACACTAGCAGCACATCTTGCGGTAGTCAAGGAAATGGTTGGAAACGGTAACGGATGACCCGGTTAGACTGTGAGCGGTGTACATCTAAGTAAAAATATTCGCTCTTTCTAGGTAATCTGGACAAAGAAAACTCATCCGTTTACTCTGTTTACATAGAAAGATAGTATGATAGTGAGTTCTTATTAAACTTGTGTACTATGTAGTACTCCATATTTTTTTATGTCATCCAATTCTTACCATTTCTTGTTGTTGCTTTCTTTCACATAGCTATCAAGATTCTATTTTTCCCCCAACAATATGCACAGAAGCACATGCTATGAGATTCCAATTGTTACACATTATAACATTAACCTTTTTCCATTCTGATTTTTTATTGCCAAGTTTCTCCTCACTTTTTGTTATATGAGTCCACAATAGTATCATTAGTATAAAGCATTTATTCATAGTAGAAATAAACAAGGCACATTACATAGTAATTGTGTTAAACTTTCTATTAATTTATCATAAACCAGTACCACATTATGGTATAACCAACTCCATTGCTTACTCTAAGAAAATACTCTGTTTTGACTATAAGAACAAAAGAAAATGTAACTATGATGTATATCGAAACCATTTGCATCTAATTCTAATCTAACTAATAGGTAAAAGAACATCACAAAAACTGTACAGAGTAATCAAATCACTTAGTTAACTACTAAAATAATCAAATCACTTAGTTAACTACTAAAATCAGTAAAAACTACTAAAATCAGTAACACTTACATATCGTATTAACATGTGAGTAATTCATACACATGTAGATACATATAGAAAAAAAAATATATTTACCTGCGTGGCTTTGATAACAGCACCTTTAGCCAAAAACAGTGTCATTCGGCTAGTGAGGTTAAAACTTTCTGTTAAATAAACACCTGCAGGTATATACAACAACGTCCCTCCTCTTCTTCTCAAATGCTTAATCCTATAAATCGCTTCATTAAACGCTTTCGTATTCAACGTTCTTCCATCTCCAACTCCACCGAAATCCGCTATCGATATCTTATCGGTCCGGTATCTCATCGGAACAATTCCGGTACACGTAACTGCTTCTCCGGACGCCGTGCAGCATTTCAGAATTAGGAATAATGTAACTGTAATGCATGCTAATCTCATTTTGTGTTAAACCTGATTTCTATGAATTGTAATGTACATGAATGTGTAAATGTAATGTGGTTACTGAGTTTATGTGCAATTGTTTGTCGTTTTTATATAGTTGATGATAGGGAGAGTTTGGAAGATTGTTGAGAGGACACGTCACACGTGGGAAGGGAATGGGTTAAGATTGTAAGTTTAATTAGCACCGTTGATTTGTGCTTTCGGTATATGAGATGTAATAACAGATAGATTTTTGGAGTTTTGTTTTGCATTTGTATTTGTATGTATTTGTACAATTGTAATTATATATGTCTTGTGTTTATGTATTTGTATGTGTGTTAATAAAATGTGTAAGTGAGATTTAGATTGGAGATTTGGTAGTTAATTGTAACACCCGCATTTTGGGCCTAGATGAAATGACCATTGTACCGTGGGGTAGAGCGTAATTAGTGATTTTTTATAATTATATGTTTATAATTATTTGGTTGTTTAGTTGAGACTAGTTTTTGACAAGGGTCACAGAACAGGTTCGTTTGTTGAATTTGGACTCCGTTAGGGCCTCCTAACGAAGTACGAAAGATATCAGATAACTGGTAAATACCCGTGTGTGATGGGGTATTGTATTTAACCTAAATATAAAAGCTAGAATTAAGCTAGTTCTCTTATTTTCTTGAAGCTTCTAAACAAACACCGTACCTAATCTCTATCTCCTTCACAAACCCTAGTTGATCTAAACTTGAAATTGGATTAAGAGACTTTAGAAACTGATTTCTAGCATCATTGTGAGCATCATCTCAGGTTTGTCTTGTTGAATCCTTGCTTTGATTCTTGATTAAATGGGGTTTTATGTTCTTGAGTAAAAAGTGTGGTTTTTGAGCTTGAATCTTCATGAAATATGTTAGTTATGCTTAATTGATGTTAGAAATAGGTTGTATATATGTTTAGTAGCTTCCATGTGCTTAAAATTTGATCAAAATCGCTCAAAAATCGAGTTTTGGGCAAAAAATATTCGAAATCAGCAACTCTTGTTCGTAACCCAGTTGCTACAGTAATTTGCTACAGTGTCACTAGTTGCTACAGTACCGAGTTGATACAGTGTCACTATTTGCTACAGTGCTCGAGTTGCTACAGTGTCACTATTTGATACAGTACGAGTTGCTACAGTGTCACTATTTGCTACATCACCTTTTATGAAATTGAAACGGGCGTAACTTTCAAAACGTAACTCCGTTTTTGATGAATAAACTATCGTTAGAATCGTAATAAAGAATACTTTTCAATGGTGAACTTTTAATAAACTAGATCAAACTGTTTTTGGGTCAGAAAAGGAGTTTTAGTGTGTATGTCGTGTTTTGCACGCACCTGTATACCATTATTGAATGGAGTCATGATGTAGACTCATAAAATTATGAATATATGGTGTTATGACCTAGTTTATAGTATGATTTGATTATACTATTGATTGAGATATGTATATTGACTGTGTTATGTCTATTCTCAGGTGATAAGGACGAAGAGAAGGCTCAGTAAGATTAGAATTCTGAGTGCCTTCTGTTGCTGGTAATCGGTGAGTGGGATTATCTCCGGGTGTAGTATAGAGTAGCAAGTTGTGCTACTATGTTATACTGTTATAGTTGCTATGCTTAGTAGATATGTTGTAATAATGATCATCGTAGAGTTGTCATGCTAGTCGTAGGAACAGTTGTTCATAGTGGTAGTTGCTTAACAGTTGTGTGCACAAATTGTAGTTGCCTGTTGGAACCTATTGTTGTTAGGTTCAGCTCAGGGAGGTCAACCTTGTTGTGGTTGGGTCCAGTTGGCTACTGTTTGTTGAGTATAGTGCTGAATGACGCATCACCTGCGTGTGGATTTACTATACTGGGGATTCAGTAGTAAGGACTTTCGGTAGATGCTAGACTGATCAGCTAGTGTTCGTGTGCTCGTACAAGCCGTCGAGTCTCTAGTTGGAGCATAGTTGCTAGTTGATTGTTGCCAGTTGATAGTTACTAGTTATTAGTTGTCAGCTGCCTGTTATTGATTGTTGTAGTTGTACAAGTTGGTACTGTATGCTAGATCTGTTAGATGATTCCATTCACTTAGCCTCGTGCTAACCCCCCTCACCTCCTCCCTTGCAGGTTTTGGATATTAGTGCTGGTAGGGACGGGCGTCGGGTTGACGATATGTTTGACAAGACGAACTCTGATGTCTTAACTTTTATAAATATGTAACTAGTTATTTAACGTAACACCGGTGGTTTGTAATAAGTAACTAGATAATGATTTGTGATAATCATGATTGTAATTAACTCAGGGTATTTATGTGAATTAAGTCTTCCGCTGTGTTTTAAAAAAAAAATATATCAGGGCGTCACAACTTGGTATCAGAGCATAGGTTTGGCCGCATGTACATTGTGTTGAATGTCATGTTCCCAAACCTTGTGTTGTGTCAAACATATCTGAGGGGACGGGTTAAGTGAATGTAGGGATTGCATGCGTTAGTTGATAGGTACTAACCTGTTTTCCACTAAGCATTTGTGTGAGTTGTTGTGGCAGTGCAGATATGGCAGATAATACAAGAAACGTGTAGTGACCCGAACTTTTCCATGTTTATATATATTAATTGAGATTGATATTTACATGATTAAATGTTTCCAACATGTTAAGCAATTAAACTTGTTAAGACTTGATTAATTGAAATATGTTTCATATAGACAATTGACCACCCAAGTTGACCGGTGATTCACGAACGTTAAAACATGTAAAAACTATACGATGACATATATATGGTTATATATATAGTTAACATGATTTTATTATAAGTATGTATCTCATTAGGTATTTTAACAATGAGTTATATACATAAAAATGAGACTATTAATTTAAGAAACTCGAAAACGATATATATAATGATTATCGTTATAACAACGTCTTACTAGGTACATATGAATCATATTAAGATATTGATACACTTGGTTAATTATGTTAAATGATAAGTAAATATATTATTAAGTGTATTAACAATGAATTACATATGTAAAAATAAGACTACTAACTTAATGATTTCGAAACGAGACATATATGTAACGATTATCGTTGTAACGACATTTAACAGTATATACATCATACTAAGATATATTATATATCATAATATCATGATAATATAACAATTTAACATCTCATTTTTTATAATAAACAATGGGTTAACAACATTCAACAAGATCGTTAACCTAAAGGTTTCAAAACAACATTTACATGTAACGACTAACGATGAGTTAACGACTCAGTTAAAATATATATACATGTAGTGTTTTAATATGTATTTATACACTTTTGAAAGACTTCAATACACTTATCAAAATACTTCTACTTAACAAAAATGCTTACAATTACATCCTCGTTCAGTTTCATCAACAATTCTACTCGTATGCACCCGTATTCGTACTCGTACAATACACAGCTTTTAGATGTATGTACTATTGGTATATACACTCCAATGATCAGCTCTTAGCAGCCCATGTGAGTCACCTAACACATGTGGGAACCATCATTTGGAAACTAGCATGAAATATCTCATAAAATTACAAAAATATGAGTAATCATTCATGACTTATTTACATGAAAACAAAATAACATATGCTTTATATCTAATCCATACACCAACGACCAAAAACACCTACAAACACTTTCATTCTTCAATTTTCTTCATCTAATTGATCTCTCTCAAGTTCTATCTTCAAGTTCTAAGTGTTCTTCATAAATTCCAAAAGTTCTAGTTTCATAAAATCAAGAATACTTTCAAGTTTGCTAGCTCACTTCCAATCTTGTAAGGTGATCATCCAACCTCAAGAAATCTTTGTTTCTTACAGTAGGTTATCATTCTAATACAAGGTAATAATCATATTCAAACTTTGGTTCAATTTCTATAACTATAACAATCTTATTTCAAGTGATGATCTTACTTGAACTTGTTTTCGTGTCATGATTCTGCTTCAAGAACTTCGAGCCATCTAAGGATCCGTTGAAGCTAAATCCATTTTTCTCTTTTCCAGTAGGTTTATCCAAGGAACTTAAGGTAGTAATGATGTTCATAACATCATTCAATTCATACATATAAAGCTATCTTATTCGAAGGTTTAAACTTGTAATCACTAGAACATAGTTTAGTTAATTCTAAACTTGTTCGCAAACAAAAGTTAATCCTTCTAACTTGACTTTTAAAATCAACTAAAAACATGTTCTATATCTATATGATATGCTAACTTAATGATTTAAAACCTGGAGACACGAAAAACACCGTAAAACCGGATTTACGCCGTCGTAGTAACACCGCGGGCTGTTTTGGGTTAGTTAATTAAAAACTATGATAAACTTTGATTTAAAAGTTGTTATTCTGAGAAAATGATTTTTATTATGAACATGAAACTATATCCAAAAATTATGGTTAAACTCAAAGTGGAAGTATGTTTTCTAAAATGGTCATCTAGACGTCGTTCTTTCGACTGAAATGACTACCTTTACAAAAACGACTTGTAACTTATTTTTCTGACTATAAACCTATACTTTTTCTGTTTAGATTCATAAAATAGAGTTCAATATGAAACCATAGCAATTTGATTCACTCAAAACGGATTTAAAATGAAGAAGTTATGGGTAAAACAAGATTGGATAATTTTTCTCATTTTAGCTACGTGAAAATTTGTAACAAATCTATTCCAACCATAACTTAATCAACTTGTATTGTATATTATGTAATCTTGAGATACCATAGACACGTATACAATGTTTCGACCTATCATGTCGACACATCTATATATATTTCGGAACAACCATAGACACTCTATATGTGAATGTTGGAGTTAGCTATACAGGGTTGAGGTTGATTCCAAAATATATATAGTTTGAGTTGTGATCAATACTGAGATACGTATACACTGGGTCGTGGATTGATTCAAGATAATATTTATCGATTTATTTCTGTACATCTAACTGTGGACAACTAGTTGTAGGGTACTAACGAGGACAGCTGACTTAATAAACTTAAAACATCAAAATATATTAAAAGTGTTGTAAATATATTTTGAACATACTTTGATATATATGTATATATTGTTATAGGTTCGTGAATCAACCAGTGGCCAAGTTTTACTTCCCGACGAAGTAAAAATCTGTGAAAGTGAGTTATAGTCCCACTTTTAAAATCTAATATTTTTGGGATGAGAATACATGCAGGTTTTATAAATGATTTACAAAATAGACACAAGTACGTGAAACTACATTCTATGGTTGAATTATCGAAATCGAATATGCCCCTTTTTATTAAGTCTGGTAATCTAAGAATTAGGGAACAGACACCCTAATTGACGCGAACTCTAAAGATAGATCTATTGGGCTTAACAAACCCCATCCAAAGTACCGGATGCTTTAGTACTTCGAAATTTATATCATATCCGAAGGGTGTCCCGGAATGATGGGGATATTCTTATATATGCATCTTGTTAATGTCGGTTACCAGGTGTTCACCATATGAATGATTTTTATCTCTATGTATGGGATGTGTATTGAAATATGAAATCTTGTGGTCTATTATTATGATTTGATATATATAGGTTAAACCTATAACTCACCAACATTTTTGTTGACGTTTTAAGCATGTTTATTCTCAGGTGATTATTAAGAGCTTCCGCTGTTGCATACTTAAATAAGGACGAGATTTGGAGTCCATGCTTGTATGATATTGTGTAAAAACTGCATTCAAGAAACTTATTTTGTTGTAACATATTTGTATTGTGAACCATTATGTAATGGTCGTGTGTAAACAGGATATTTTAGATTATCATTATTTAATAATCTACGTAAAGCTTTTTAAACCTTTATTGATGAAATAAAGGTTATGGTTTGTTTTAAAATGAATGCAGTCTTTGAAAAACGTCTCATATAGAGGTCAAAACCTCGCAACGAAATCAATTAATATGGAACGTTTTTAATCAATAAGAACGGGACATTTCAGTTGGTATCCGAGCGTTGGTCTTAGAGAACCAGAATTTTGCATTAGTGTGTCTTATCGAGTTTGTTAGGATGCATTAGTGAGTCTGGACTTCGACCGTGTTTACTTGAAAAATGATTGCTTAACAAATTATGTTGGAAACTATATATTTTTAACATGTGAATATTATTTGATATATTAATCTCTTAACGCGTTTGATATTATGTGATAGATGTCTACCTCTAGAACAAGTCCCATTGACTCACCTAATAATAATGAAGAGTCAAATGTAAATTGGAATGATTCGTGGACTGATTCACAAGTTCCCGAAGAGGAACCGGAAGAAGAGTCGGAACCGGAAGAAGAATCGGAACCGGAAGAAGAATCGGAACCGGAAGAAGAATCGGAACCGGAAGAAGAAATAGAATCGGTGGGGGAAATAATAAAACGGTTAAGTAAAAGAGAATCCTCAACCAACCGACCAAGGTTAATCATGGTCAATGGTGTTTTCGCCAAGGAAGCAAAATATTGGGAGGATTACCAATTCTCCGATGAATCGGATTCCGACGAGAATTCCGATGATGTTATAGAAATTACCCCAACTGAATTTAAAAAGGCAAAAGAAAATAATAAGGGAAAGGGCATAAAAATAGAGAAATCTAATTCCAACCCCGATGAACTTTATATGTATCGTCAACCCCCGAAGTCCTTAAGTTGTAACAATGACCCGGGAACCTCTAAACCACCAGGTTTTTCTAAACCAATGTGGATAACGACGGCTCGTATTAGGGGAACATCATATATCCCTAGAAACTTGGCAAAACGAACCAAAACCGAACAAGAAGAAACGAGCGAGTCGGAATAAGATAGTTATATTCGTGTGGTGTAATATATGTAATATAGTGTGCTTATGCTTTATGATATATGTAAAAATTGCTTGTATTAATAATTATTTTTTTATGAATCTAACTCTTGTCTATTTTACAGTATAAAAATACAAAATGGATAGACAACCCAATATTTTAAGAGACCTACCCGGAGACATGATTGATGAAATCTTGTCTAGAGTCGGTCAGAATTCTTCGGCACAACTATTTAAGGCGAGATCAGTTTGTAAGACATTCGAAGAACGTTCCAAGAATGCCTTGGTTTATAAAAGGCTTTCGTTCGGAAGATGGGGAATATCACATTGGGAAATCCATAAGTTACGATGTGTTTACTTTGACGCATATATTGCGGGGAACCCAAATGCTATTTTACGCAACGGGTTAAGAAATTATTTTGACTCAATATATCCGAATATTGGACTTCGTGATTTAGAAAAAGCGGCTAACATGCAACATAAAGAAGCATGTTATGCTTACGGATTAGTAATGTTCGCTTCTCACCAAAGTGAGAATAAGAACATCGGGCTACAACTATTAAACAAAACGTTTCCACAAGTGACAAAGTCGGTAATTGGGGTAAGAAATGAGGTTTTTAGATTATTACGGGACTGTTGGACATTACGTAACCCTCGTCCCTTTGACGACGTTACAACACGCTGTCTTATCAACGGCCATAACGGTTATGTTGCACAAGACCAAGGATGGGAAGTAGTCCTAGTAAAACCAGAATGCATGACTTGTTTCTGGACGTATGAATTACGTGTCTTTATTGCCTTTGCTGAACGACTTGTGTACTAGCTAGAATTATCTTCACAACTATCTTGTATCAAAGTTATTGTGTGCTATATTTCATGCTTTATGTAAAATAAGCGGTATTGTAAGTTTGTAAAATATTGTATAAAAGTTTGAACGCGAAATATTATTATAATCAGTTTTTCATATAGAATTGTAGTAGTTGAATTGTATATTAGCTACTAAGTATGAACTTAACGGGTAGGTACTACCCGAATTTAAACTTATAAAACGCTAATATGAAGAAAAAGCTTTTATAAATGAGTTCATATTATGCTACGAAATACTATTAACTACTCTTAATATTCTGTATGATTAACTTGTTCCATTTAACTATTTTGAAGGAAATGGTTCCGACTACTCGACACACCGTGAATATGAATGAAGAGGAATTCCGTACTTTTCTAGCTTCAAACATAGCCGCAGTACAGGCTGCGCTACATACCAACAATAACCTTGGATCTAGCAGTACAGGAAATCGTGTAGGATGCACCTACAAAGAATTCACTGCCTGCAAACCTTTGGAATTTGATGGAACCGAAGGACCGATCGGATTGAAACGGTGGACCGAGAAGGTCGAATCGGTGTTTGCCATAAGTAAGTGTACTGAAGAGGACAAAGTAAAGTACGCTACGCATACCTTCACAGGTTCTGCGTTAACATGGTGGAATACCTATCTAGAGCAAGTGGGACAAGACGATGCGTACGCACTACCGTGGTCAGCATTCAAGCACTTGATGAACGAGAAGTACCGTCCCAGAACCGAGGTCAATAAGCTCAAGACAGAACTTAGAGGGTTACGAACCCAAGGATTTGATATTACCACGTACGAAAGACGATTCACAGAATTGTGCCTATTGTGTCCGGGAGCATTCGAAGATGAGGAAGAGAAGATCGACGCGTTTGTGAAAGGATTACCGGAAAGAATCCAAGAAGATATAAGTTCACACGAGCCCGCCTCCATACAACAGGCATGTAGAATGGCTCACAAACTAGTGAACCAGATTGAAGAAAGAATTAAAGAACAGACTGCTGAAGAGGCCAATGTGAAGCAAGTCAAAAGAAAGTGGGAGGAAAACGGTGATAAGAATCACCAATACAACAACAACAGCAATTACAACAATAATCGCAACAATTATCCCAACAATCGCAACATCAATCGCAACTACAACAAACGGCCCAACAACAACACCAACAACAACAACAACAACAACAACAGCAACTACAACAATCATCCCAACAACAATAATAACCGCAACAACAACAACAATCAGAAGCAGCTATGCCAAAGGTGTGAAAAGAATCACTCGGGGTTCTGCACCAAATTTTGCAACAAGTGTAAAAGAAATGGTCATAGCGCGGCGAAGTGTGAGGTCTACGAACCAGGGGTTAATAGAACGAAAGGAACAAATGGTGTCGGAACGAGTAATGGCGGAGCAAGTAGTGTCGGAGCAAGTTATGCCAATGTAGTTTGTTATAAATGTGGAAAACCAGGCCACATTATTAGAAATTGCCCGAACCAGGAGAACACGAATGGACAAGGCCGTGGAAGAGTTTTCAATATTAATGCGGTAGAGGCACAGGAAGACCCGGAGCTTGTTACGGGTACGTTTCTTATTGACAATAAATCTGCTTACGTTTTATTTGATTCGGGTGCGTATAGAAGCTATATGAGTAGAGATTTTTGTGCTAAATTAAGTTGTCCATTGACGCCTTTGGATAGTAAATTTTTACTCGAATTAGCAAATGGTAAATTAATTTCAGCAGATAATATATGTCGGAATCGAGAAATTAAACTGGTTAGCGAAAAATTTAAGATTGATTTGATACCAGTAGAGTTAGGGAGTTTTGATGTGATAATCGGTATGGACTGGTTGAAAGAAGTGAAAGCGGAGATCGTTTGTTACAAAAATGCAATTCGCATTATACGAGAAAAAGGAAAACCCTTAATGGTGTACAGAGAAAAGGGCAACACGAAGCTACATCTTATTAGTAATTTGAAGGCACAAAAACTAATAAGAAAAGGTTGCTATGCTGTTGTAGCACACGTCGAGAAAGTACAAACTGAAGAAAAGAGCATCAATGATGTTCCCGTCGCAAAAGAATTTCCTGATGTATTTCCGAAAGAATTACCGGGATTACCCCCACATCGATCCGTTGAATTTCAAATAGATCTTGTACCAGGAGCTGCACCAATAGCTCGTGCTCCTTACAGACTCGCACCCAGCGAGATGAAAGAACTACAAAGCCAATTACAAGAACTTTTAGAGCGTGGTTTCATTCGACCAAGCACATCACCGTGGGGAGCTCCTGTTTTGTTTGTCAAGAAGAAAGATGGTACATTCAGGTTGTGTATCGACTACCGAGGGTTGAACAAACTTACCATCAAGAACCGCTACCCACTACCGAGAATCTATGACTTATTTGATCAACTACAAGGCTCGTCTGTTTATTCAAAGATTGACTTATGTTCCGGGTATCATCAAATGCGGGTGAAAGAAGATGATATTCCAAAGACTGCTTTCAGAACACGTTACGGTCATTACGAGTTTATGGTCATGCCGTTTGGTTTAACTAATGCACCAGCTGTGTTCATGGACCTTATGAACCGAGTGTGTGGACCATACCTTGACAAGTTTGTCATTGTTTTCATTGATGACATACTTATTTACTCAAAGAATGACCAAGAACACGGTGAACATTTGAGAAAGGTGTTAGAAGTATTGAGGAAGGAAGAATTGTACGCTAAGTTTTCAAAGTGTGCATTTTGGTTGGAAGAAGTTCAATTTCTCGGTCACATAGTGAACAAAGAAGGTATTAAGGTGGATCCGGCAAAGATAGAAACTGTTGAAAAGTGGGAAACCCCGAAAACTCCGAAACACATACGCCAGTTTTTAGGACTAGCTGGTTACTACAGAAGGTTCATCCAAGACTTTTCCAGAATAGCAAAACCCTTGACTGCATTAACGCATAAAGGGAAGAAATTTGAATGGAATGATGAACAAGAGAAAGCGTTTCAGTTATTGAAGAAAAAGCTAACTACGGCACCTATATTGTCATTGCCTGAAGGGAATGATGATTTTGTGATTTATTGTGATGCATCAAAGCAAGGTCTCGGTTGTGTATTAATGCAACGAACGAAGGTGATTGCTTATGCGTCTAGACAATTGAAGATTCACGAACAAAATTATACGACGCATGATTTGGAATTAGGCGCGGTTGTTTTTGCATTAAAGACTTGGAGGCACTACTTATATGGGGTCAAAAGTATTATATATACCGACCACAAAAGTCTTCAACACATATTTAATCAGAAACAACTGAATATGAGGCAGCGTAGGTGGATTGAATTATTGAATGATTACAACTTTGAGATTCGTTACCACCCGGGGAAGGCAAATGTGGTAGCCGATGCCTTGAGCAGGAAGGACAGAGAACTCATTCGAGTAAAATCTATGAATATAATGATTCATAATAACATTACTACTCAAATAAAGGAGGCGCAACAAGGAGTTTTAAAAGAGGGAAATTTAAAGGATGAAATACCCAAAGGATCGGAGAAGCATCTTAATATTCGGGAAGACGGAACCCGGTATAGGGCTGAAAGGATTTGGGTACCAAAATTTAAAGATATGAGAGAAATGGTACTTAGAGAAGCTCATAAAACCAGATACTCAATACATCCTGGAACGGGGAAGATGTACAAGGATCTCAAGAAACATTTTTGGTGGCCGGGTATGAAAGCCGATGTTGCTAAATACGTAGGAGAATGTTTGACGTGCTCTAAGGTCAAAGCTGAGCATCAGAAACCATCAGGTCTACTTCAACAACCCGAGATCCCGGAATGGAAATGGGAAAACATTACCATGGATTTCATCACTAAATTGCCAAGGACTGCAAGTGGTTTTGATACTATTTGGGTAATAGTTGACCGTCTCACCAAATCAGCACACTTCTTGCCAATAAGAGAAGATGACAAGATGGAGAAGTTAGCACGACTGTATTTGAAGGAAGTCATCTCCAGACAAGGAATACCAATCTCTATTATCTCTGATAGGGATGGCAGATTTATTTCAAGATTCTGGCAGACATTACAGCAAGTATTAGGAACTCGTCTAGACATGAGTACTGCCTATCATCCACAAACTGATGGGCAGAGCGAAAGGATGATACAAACGCTTGAAGACATGCTACGAGCATGTGTTATTGATTTCGGAAACAGTTGGGATCGACATCTACCGTTAGCAGAATTTTCCTACAACAACAGCTACCATTCAAGCATTGAGATGGCGCCGTTTGAAGCACTTTATGGTAGAAAGTGCAGGTCTCCGATTTATTGGAGTGAAGTGGGGGATAGACAGATTACGGGTCCGGAGATTATACAAGAAACTACCGAGAAGATCATCCAAATTCAACAACGGTTGAAAACCGCCCAAAGTCGACAAAAGAGCTACGCTGACATTAAAAGAAAAGATATAGAATTTGAAATTGGAGAGATGGTCTTGCTTAAAGTTGCACCTTGGAAAGGCGTTGTTCGATTTGGTAAACGAGGGAAATTAAATCCAAGGTATATTGGACCATTCAAGATTATTGATCGTGTCGGACCAGTAGCTTACCGACTAGAGTTACCTCAACAACTCGCGGCTGTACATAACACTTTCCACGTCTCGAATTTGAAGAAATGTTTTGCTAAAGAAGATCTCACTATTCCGTTAGATGAAATCCAAATCAACGAAAAACTTCAATTCATCGAAGAACCCGTCGAAATAATGGATCGTGAGGTTAAAAGACTTAAGCAAAACAAGATACCAATTGTTAAGGTTCGATGGAATGCTCGTAGAGGACCCGAGTTCACCTGGGAGCGTGAAGATCAGATGAAGAAGAAATACCCGCATCTATTTCCAGAAGATTCGTCAACACCTTCAACAGCTTAAAATTTCGGGACGAAATTTATTTAACGGGTAGGTACTGTAGTGACCCGAACTTTTCCATGTTTATATATATTAATTGAGATTGATATTTACATGATTAAATGTTTCCAACATGTTAAGCAATTAAACTTGTTAAGACTTGATTAATTGAAATATGTTTCATATAGACAATTGACCACCCAAGTTGACCGGTGATTCACGAACGTTAAAACATGTAAAAACTATACGATGACATATATATGGTTATATATATAGTTAACATGATTTTATTATAAGTATGTATCTCATTAGGTATTTTAACAATGAGTTATATACATAAAAATGAGACTATTAATTTAAGAAACTCGAAAACGATATATATAATGATTATCGTTATAACAACGTCTTACTAGGTACATATGAATCATATTAAGATATTGATACACTTGGTTAATTATGTTAAATGATAAGTAAATATATTATTAAGTGTATTAACAATGAATTACATATGTAAAAATAAGACTACTAACTTAATGATTTCGAAACGAGACATATATGTAACGATTATCGTTGTAACGACATTTAACAGTATATACATCATACTAAGATATATTATATATCATAATATCATGATAATATAACAATTTAACATCTCATTTTTTATAATAAACAATGGGTTAACAACATTCAACAAGATCGTTAACCTAAAGGTTTCAAAACAACATTTACATGTAACGACTAACGATGAGTTAACGACTCAGTTAAAATATATATACATGTAGTGTTTTAATATGTATTTATACACTTTTGAAAGACTTCAATACACTTATCAAAATACTTCTACTTAACAAAAATGCTTACAATTACATCCTCGTTCAGTTTCATCAACAATTCTACTCGTATGCACCCGTATTCGTACTCGTACAATACACAGCTTTTAGATGTATGTACTATTGGTATATACACTCCAATGATCAGCTCTTAGCAGCCCATGTGAGTCACCTAACACATGTGGGAACCATCATTTGGAAACTAGCATGAAATATCTCATAAAATTACAAAAATATGAGTAATCATTCATGACTTATTTACATGAAAACAAAATAACATATGCTTTATATCTAATCCATACACCAACGACCAAAAACACCTACAAACACTTTCATTCTTCAATTTTCTTCATCTAATTGATCTCTCTCAAGTTCTATCTTCAAGTTCTAAGTGTTCTTCATAAATTCCAAAAGTTCTAGTTTCATAAAATCAAGAATACTTTCAAGTTTGCTAGCTCACTTCCAATCTTGTAAGGTGATCATCCAACCTCAAGAAATCTTTGTTTCTTACAGTAGGTTATCATTCTAATACAAGGTAATAATCATATTCAAACTTTGGTTCAATTTCTATAACTATAACAATCTTATTTCAAGTGATGATCTTACTTGAACTTGTTTTCGTGTCATGATTCTGCTTCAAGAACTTCGAGCCATCTAAGGATCCGTTGAAGCTAAATCCATTTTTCTCTTTTCCAGTAGGTTTATCCAAGGAACTTAAGGTAGTAATGATGTTCATAACATCATTCAATTCATACATATAAAGCTATCTTATTCGAAGGTTTAAACTTGTAATCACTAGAACATAGTTTAGTTAATTCTAAACTTGTTCGCAAACAAAAGTTAATCCTTCTAACTTGACTTTTAAAATCAACTAAAAACATGTTCTATATCTATATGATATGCTAACTTAATGATTTAAAACCTGGAGACACGAAAAACACCGTAAAACCGGATTTACGCCGTCGTAGTAACACCGCGGGCTGTTTTGGGTTAGTTAATTAAAAACTATGATAAACTTTGATTTAAAAGTTGTTATTTTTAGAAAATGATTTTTATTATGAACATGAAACTATATCCAAAAATTATGGTTAAACTCAAAGTGGAAGTATGTTTTCTAAAATGGTCATCTAGACGTCGTTCTTTCGACTGAAATGACTACCTTTACAAAAACGACTTGTAACTTATTTTTCTGACTATAAACCTATACTTTTTCTGTTTAGATTCATAAAATAGAGTTCAATATGAAACCATAGCAATTTGATTCACTCAAAACGGATTTAAAATGAAGAAGTTATGGGTAAAACAAGATTGGATAATTTTTCTCATTTTAGCTACGTGAAAATTTGTAACAAATCTATTCCAACCATAACTTAATCAACTTGTATTGTATATTATGTGTAGTGACCCAAACTTTTCCATGTTTATATATATTAATTGAGATTGATATTTACATGATTAAATGTTTCCAACATGTTAAGCAATCAAACTTGTTAAGACTTGATTAATTGAAATAGGTTTCATATAGACAATTGACCACCCAAGTTGACCGGTGATTCATGAACGTTAAAACTTGTAAAAAAACTATATGATGAAATATATATGGTTATATATATAGTTAACATGATATTATGATAAGTAAACATATCATTAATTATATTAACAATGAACTACATATGTAAAAACAAGACTACTAACTTAATGATTTTGAAACGAGACATATATGTAACGTTTATCGTTGTAACGACATTTAATGTATATATATCATATTAAGAGATATTCGTACATCATAATATCATGATAATATAATAATTTAAAATCTCTTTTGATATTATAAACATTGGGTTAACAACATTTAACAAGATCGTTAACCTAAAGGTTTCAAAACAACACTTACATGTAACGACTAACGATGACTTAACGACTCAGTTAAAATGTATATACATGTAGTGTTTTAATATGTATTTATACACTTTTGAAACACTTCAATACACTTATCAAAATACTTCTACTTAACAAAAATGCTTACAATTACATTCTCGTTCAGTTTCATCAACAATTCTACTCGTATGCACCCGTATTCGTACTCGTACAATACACAGCTTTTAGATGTATGTACTATTGGTATATACACTCCAATGATCAGCTCTTAGCAGCCCATGTGAGTCACCTAACACATGTGGGAACCATCATTTGGCAACTAGCATGAAATATCTCATAAGATTACAAAAATATGAGTAATCATTCATGACTTATTTACATGAAAACAAAATTACATATCCTTTATATCTAATCCATACACCAACGACCAAAAACACCTACAAACACTTTCATTCTTCAATTTTCTTCATCTAATTGAACTCTCTCAAGTTCTATCTTCAAGTTCTAAGTGTTCTTCATAAATTCCAAAAGTTCTAGTTTCATAAAATCAAGAATACTTTCAAGTTTGCTAGCTCACTTCCAATCTTGTAAGGTGATCATCCAACCTCAAGAAATCTTTGTTTCTTACAGTAGGTTATCATTCTAATACAAGGTAATAATCATATTCAAACTTTGGTTCAATTTCTATAACTATAACAATCTTATTTCAAGTGATGATCTTACTTGAACTTGTTTTCGTGTCATGATTTTGCTTCAAGAACTTTGAGCCATCCAAGGATCCATTGAAGCTAGATCCATTTTTCTCTTTTCCAGTAGGTTCATCCAAGGAACTTAAGGTAGTAATGATGTTCATAACATCATTCGATTCATACATATAAAGCTATCTTATTCGAAGGTTTAAACTTGTAATCACTAGAACATAGTTTAGTTAATTCTAAACTTGTTCGCAAACAAAAGTTAATCCTTCTAACTTGACTTTTAAAATCAACTAAACACATGTTATATATCTATATGATATGCTAACTTAATGATTTAAAACCTGGAAACACGAAAAACACCGTAAAACCGGATTTACGCCGTCGTAGTAACACCGCGGGCTGTTTTGGGTTAGTTAATTAAAAACTATGATAAACTTTGATTTAAAAGTTGTTATTCTGAGAAAATGATTTTTATTATGAACATGAAACTATATCCAAAAATTATGGTTAAACTCAAAGTGGAAGTATGTTTTCTAAAATGGTCATCTAGACGTCGTTCTTTCGACTGAAATGACTACCTTTACAAAAACGACTTGTAACTTATTTTTCCGACTAGAAACCTATACTTTTTTTGTTTAGATTCATAAAATAGAGTTCAATATGAAACCATAGCAATTTGATTCACTCAAAACGGATTTAAAATGAAGAAGTTATGGGTAAAACAAGATTGGATAATTTTTCTCATTTTAGCTACGTGAAAATTGGTAACAAATCTATTCCAACCATAACTTAATCAACTTGTATTATATATTATGTAATCTTGAGATACCATAGACACGTATACAATGTTTCGACCTATCATGTCGACACATCTATATATATTTCGGAACAACCATAGACACTCTATATGTGAATGTTGGAGTTAGCTATACAGGGTTGAGGTTGATTCCAAAATATATATAGTTTGAGTTGTGATCAATACTGAGATACGTATACACTGGGTCGTGGATTGATTCAAGATAATATTTATTGATTTATTTCTGTACATCTAACTGTGGACAACTAGTTGTAGGTTACTAACGAGGACAGCTGACTTAATAAACTTAAAACATCAAAATATATTAAAAGTGTTGTAAATATATTTTGAACATACTTTGATATATATGTATATATTGTTATAGGTTCGTGAATCAACCAGTGGCCAAGTCTTACTTCCCGACGAAGTAAAAATCTGTGAAAGTGAGTTATAGTCCCACTTTTAAAATCTAATATTTTTGGGATGAGAATACATGCAGGTTTTATAAATGATTTACAAAATAGACACAAGTACGTGAAACTACATTCTATGGTTGAATTATCGAAATCGAATATGCCCCTTTTTATTAAGTCTGGTAATCTAAGAATTAGGGAACAGACACCCTAATTGACGCGAATCCTAAAGATAGATCTATTGGGCCTAACAAACCCCATCCAAAGTACCGGATGCTTTAGTACTTCGAAATTTATATCATATCCGAAGGGTGTCCCGGAATGATGGGGATATTCTTATATATGCATCTTGTTATTGTCGGTTACCAGGTGTTCACCATATGAATGATTTTTATCTCTATGTATGGGATGTGTATTGAAATATGAAATCTTGTGGTCTATTGTTACGATTTGATATATATAGGTTAAACCTATAACTCACCAACATTTTTGTTGACGTTTAAAGCATGTTTATTCTCAGGTGAATATTAAGAGCTTCCGCTGTTGCATACTAAAATAAGGACAAGATTTGGAGTCCATGTTTGTATGATAATGTGTAAAAACTGCATTCAAGAAACTGAATTCGATGTAACATATTTGTATTGTAAACCATTATGTAATGGTCGTGTGTAAACAGGATATTTTAGATTATCATTATTTGATAATCTACGTAAAGCTTTTTAAACCTTTATTTATGAAATAAAGGTTATGGTTTGTTTTAAAAATGAATGCAGTCTTTGAAAAATGTCTCATATAGAGGTCAAAACCTCGCAACGAAATCAATTAATATGGAACGTTTTTAATCAATAAGAACGGGACATTTCAGTTGGTATCCGAGCGTTGGTCTTAGAGAACCAGAAAATTTGCATTAGTGTGTCTTATCGAGTTTGTTAGGATGCATTAGTGAGTCTGGACTTCGACCGTGTTTTCTTTAAAAATGATTGCTTAACATTTTTGTTGGAAACTATATATTTTTAACATATGAATATTATGTGATATATTAATCTCTTAACGTGTTTGATATTATGTGATAGATGTCTACCTCTAGAACAAGTCCCATTGACTCACCTAATAATAATGAAGAGTCAAATGTAAATTGGAATGATTTGTGGACTGATTCACAAGTTCCCGAAGAGGAACCGGAAGAAGAGTCGGAACCGGAAGAAGAATCGGAACCGGAAGAAGAATCGGAACCGGATGAAGAAATAGAACCGGTGGGGGAAATAATAAAACGGTTAAGTAAAAGAAAATCCTCAACCAACCGACCAAAGTTAATTATGGTCAATGGTGTTTCCGCCAAGGAAGCAAAATATTGGGAGGATTACCAATTCTCCGATGAATCGGATTCCGACGAGAATCCCGATGATGTTATAGAAATTACCCCAACTGAATTTAAAAAGGCAAAAGAAAATAATAAGGGAAAGGGCATAAAAATAGAGAAATCTAATTCCAACCCCGATGAACTTTATATGTATCGTCAACCCCCGAAGTCCTTAAGTTTTAACAATGACCCGGGAACCTCTAAACCACCAGGTTTTTCTAAACCAATGTGGACAACGACGGCTCGTATTAGGGGAACACCATATATCCCTAGAAACTTGGCAAAACGAACCAAAACTGAAGAAGAAGAAACGAGCGAGTCGGAATAAGATAGTTGTATTCGTGTGGTGTAATATATGTAATATAGTGTTCTTATGCTTTATGATATATGTAAAAAATTGGTTGTATTAATAAGTATTTTTTTATGAAACTAACTCTTGTCTATTTTACAGTTTAAAAACACAAAATGGATAGACAACCCAATATTTTAAGAGACCTACCCGGAGACATGATTGATGAAATCTTGTCTAGAGTCGGCCAGAATTCTTCGGCACAACTATTTAAGGCGAGATCAGTTTGTAAGACATTCGAAGAACGTTCCAAGAATGTCTTGGTTTATAAGAGACTTTCGTTTGAAAGATGGGGGATATCACATTGGGAAACCCATAAGTTACGATGTGTTTACTTTGACGCATATATTGCGGGGAACCCAAATGCTATATTTCGCAATGGGTTAAGAAATTATTTTGACTCAATATATCCGAATATTGGACTTCGTGATTTAGAAAAAGCGGCTAACATGCAACATAAAGAAGCATGTTATGCTTACGGATTAGTAATGTTCGCTTCTCACCAAAGTGAGAACAAGAACATCGGGCTACAACTATTAAACAAAACATTTCCACAAGTGACGGAGTCGGTAATTGGGGTAAGAAATGAAGTTTTTAGATTGTTACGGGACTGTTGGACATTACGTAACCCTCGTCCCTTTGATGACGTTACAATACGCTGTCTTATCAACGGCCATAATGGTTATGTTGCACAAGACCAAGGATGGGAAGTAGTCCTAGTAAAACCAGAATGCATGACTTGTTTCTGGACGTATGAATTACGTGTCTTTATTGCCTTTGCTGAACGACTTGTGTACTAGCTAGAATTGTCTTCACAACTATCTTGTATCAAAGTTATTGTGTGCTATATTTCATGCTTTATGTAAAATAAGCAGTATTGTAAGTTTGTAAAATATTGTATAAAAGTTTGAACGCGAAATATTATTATAATCAGTTTTTCATATAGAATTGTAGTAGTTGAATTGTATATTAGCTACTAAGTATGAACTTAACGGGTAGGTACTACCCGAATTTAAACTTATAAAACGCTAATATGAAGAAAAAGCTTTTATAAATGAGTTCATATTATGCTACGAAATACTATTAACTACTCTTAATATTCTGTATGATTAACTTGTTCCATTTAACTATTTTGAAGGAAATGGCACCGACTACTCGACACACCGTGAATATGAATGAAGAGGAATTCCGTACTTTTCTAGCTTCAAACATAGCCGCAGTACAGGCTGCGCTACATACCAACAATAACCTTGGATCTAGCAGTACAGGAAATCGTGTAGGATGCACCTACAAAGAATTCACTGCCTGCAAACCTTTGGAATTTGATGGAACCGAAGGACCGATCGGATTGAAACGGTGGACTGAGAAGGTTGAATCGGTGTTTGCCATAAGTAAGTGTACTGAAGAGGACAAAGTGAAGTACGCTACGCATACCTTCACAGGTTCTGCGTTAACATGGTGGAATACCTATCTAGAGCAAGTGGGACAAGATGATGCGTACGCACTACCGTGGTCAGCATTCAAGCACTTGATGAACGAGAAGTACCGTCCCAGAACCGAGGTCAATAAGCTCAAGACAGAACTTAGAGGGTTACGAACCCAAGGATTTGATATTACCACGTACGAAAGACGATTCACAGAATTGTGCCTATTGTGTCCGGGAGCATTCGAAGATGAGGAAGAGAAGATCGACGCGTTTGTGAAAGGATTACCGGAAAGAATCCAAGAAGATATAAGTTCACACGAGCCCGCCTCCATACAACAGGCATGTAGAATGGCTCACAAACTAGTGAACCAGATTGAAGAAAGAATTAAAGAACAGACTGCTGAAGAGGCCAATGTGAAGCAAGTCAAAAGAAAGTGGGAGGAAAACGGTGATAAGAATCACCAATACAACAACAACAGCAATTACAACAATAATCGCAACAATTATCCCAACAATCGCAACATCAATCGCAACTACAACAAACGGCCCAACAACAACAACAACAACAACAACAACAACAACAACAGCAACTACAACAATCATCCCAACAACAATAATAACCGCAACAACAACAACAACAACAATCAGAAGCAGCTATGCCAAAGGTGTGAAAAGAATCACTCGGGGTTCTGCACCAAATTTTGCAACAAGTGTAAAAGAAATGGTCATAGCGCGGCGAAGTGTGAGGTCTACGGACCAGGGGTTAATAGAACGAAAGGAACAAATGGTGTCGGAACGAGTAATGGCGGAGCAAGTAGTGTCGGAGCAAGTTATGCCAATGTAGTTTGTTATAAATGTGGAAAACCAGGCCACATTATTAGAAATTGCCCGAACCAGGAGAACACGAATGGACAAGGCCGTGGAAGAGTTTTCAATATTAATGCGGTAGAGGCACAGGAAGACCCGGAGCTTGTTACGGGTACGTTTCTTATTGACAATAAATCTGCTTACGTTTTATTTGATTCGGGTGCGGATAGAAGCTATATGAGTAGAGATTTTTGTGCTAAATTAAGTTGTCCAATGACGCCTTTGGATAGTAAATTTTTACTCGAATTAGCAAATGGTAAATTAATTTCAGCAGATAATATATGTCGGAATCGAGAAATTAAACTGGTTAGCGAAACATTTAAGATTGATTTGATACCCGTAGAGTTAGGGAGTTTTGATGTGATAATCGGTATGGACTGGTTGAAAGAAGTGAAAGCGGAGATCGTTTGTTACAAAAATGCAATTCGCATTATACGAGAAAAAGGAAAACCCTTAATGGTGTACGGAGAAAAGGGCAACACGAAGCTACATCTTATTAGTAATTTGAAGGCACAAAAACTAATAAGAAAAGGTTGCTATGCTGTTCTAGCACACGTCGAGAAAGTACAAACTGAAGAAAAGAGCATCAATGATGTTCCCATTGCAAAAGAATTTCCCGATGTATTTCCGAAAGAATTACCGGGATTACCCCCACATCGATCCGTTGAATTTCAAATAGATCTTTTACCAGGAGCTGCACCAATAGCTCGTGCTCCTTACAGACTCGCACCCAGCGAGATGAAAGAACTGCAAAGCCAATTACAAGAACTTTTAGAGCGTGGTTTCATTCGACCAAGCACATCACCGTGGGGAGCTCCTGTTTTGTTTGTCAAGAAGAAAGATGGTACATTCAGGTTGTGTATCGACTACCGAGAGTTGAACAAACTTACCATCAAGAACCGCTACCCACTACCGAGAATCGACGACTTATTTGATCAACTACAAGGCTCGTCTGTTTATTCAAAGATTGACTTACGTTCCGGGTATCATCAAATGCGGGTGAAAGAAGATGATATTCCAAAGACTGCTTTCAGAACACGTTACGGTCATTACGAGTTTATGGTCATGCCATTTGGTTTAACTAATGCACCAGCTGTGTTCATGGACCTTATAAACCGAGTGTGTGGACCATACCTTGACAAGTTTGTCATTGTTTTCATTGATGACATACTTATTTACTCAAAGAATGACCAAGAACACGGTGAACATTTGAGAAAGGTGTTAGAAGTATTGAGGAAGGAAGAATTGTACGCTAAGTTTTCAAAGTGTGCATTTTGGTTGGAAGAAGTTCAATTCCTCGGTCACATAGTGAACAAAGAAGGTATTAAGGTGGATCCTGCAAAGATAGAAACTGTTGAAAAGTGGGAAACCCCGAAAACTCCGAAACACATACGCCAGTTTTTAGGACTAGCTGGTTACTATAGGAGGTTCATCCAAGACTTTTCCAGAATAGCAAAACCCTTGACTGCATTAACGCATAAAGGGAAGAAATTTGAATGGAAGGATGAACAAGAGAAAGCGTTTCAGTTATTGAAGAAAAAGCTAACTACGGCACCTATATTGTCATTGCCTGAAGGGAATGATGATTTTGTGATTTATTGTGACGCATCAAAGCAAGGTCTCGGTTGTGTATTAATGCAACGAACGAAGGTGATTGCTTATGCCTCTAGACAATTGAAGATTCACGAGCAAAATTATACGACGCATGATTTGGAATTAGGCGCGGTTGTTTTTGCATTAAAGACTTGGAGGCACTACTTATATGGGGTCAAAAGTATTATATATACCGACCACAAAAGTCTTCAACACATATTTAATCAGAAACAACTGAATATGAGGCAACGTAGGTGGATTGAATTGTTGAATGATTACGACTTTGAGATTCGTTACCACCCGGGGAAGGCAAATGTGGTAGCCGATGCCTTGAGCAGGAAGGACAGAGAACCCATTCGAGTAAAATCTATGAATATAATGATTCATAATAACCTTACTACTCAAATAAAGGAGGCGCAACAAGGTGTTTTAAAAGAGGGAAATTTAAAGGATGAAATACCCAAAGGATCGGAGAAGCATCTTAATATTCGGGAAGACGGAACCCGGTATAGGGCTGAAAGGATTTGGGTACCAAAATTTGGAGATATGAGAGAAATGGTACTTAGAGAAGCTCATAAAACCAGATACTCAATACATCCTGGAACGGGGAAGATGTACAAGGATCTCAAGAAACATTTTTGGTGGCCGGGTATGAAAGCCGATGTTGCTAAATACGTAGGAGAATGTTTGACGTGTTCTAAGGTCAAAGCTGAGCATCAGAAACCATCAGGTCTACTTCAACAACCCGAAATCCCGGAATGGAAATGGGAAAACATTACCATGGATTTCATCACTAAATTGCCAAGGACTGCAAGTGGTTTTGATACTATTTGGGTAATAGTTGATCGTCTCACCAAATCAGCACACTTCCTACCAATAAGAGAAGATGACAAGATGGAGAAGTTAGCACGACTGTATTTGAAGGAAGTCGTCTCCAGACATGGAATACCAATCTCTATTATCTCTGATAGGGATGGCAGATTTATTTCAAGATTCTGGCAGACATTACAGCAAGCATTAGGAACTCGTCTAGACATGAGTACTGCCTATCATCCACAAACTGATGGGCAGAGCGAAAGGACGATACAAACGCTTGAAGACATGCTACGAGCATGTGTTATTGATTTCGGAAACAGTTGGGATCGACATCTACCGTTAGCAGAATTTTCCTACAACAACAGCTACCATTCAAGCATTGAGATGGCGCCATTTGAAGCACTTTATGGTAGAAAGTGCAGGTCTCCGATTTGTTGGAGTGAGGTGGGGGATAGACAGATTACGGGTCCGGGGATTATACAAGAAACTACCGAGAAGATCATCCAAATTCAACAACGGTTGAAAACCGCCCAAAGTCGACAAAAGAGCTACGCTGACATTAAAAGAAAAGATATAGAATTTGAAATTGGAGAGATGGTCATGCTTAAAGTTTCACCTTGGAAAGGCGTTGTTCGATTTGGTAAACGAGGGAAATTAAATCCAAGGTATATTGGACCATTCAAGATTATTGATCGTGTCGGACCAGTAGCTTACCGACTTGAGTTACCTCAACAACTCGCGGCTGTACATAACACTTTCCACGTCTCGAATTTGAAGAAATGTTTTGCTAAAGAAGATCTCACTATTCCGTTAGATGAAATCCAAATCAACGAAAAACTTCAATTCATCGAAGAACCCGTCGAAATAATGGATCGTGAGGTTAAAAGACTTAAGCAAAACAAGATACCAATTGTTAAGGTTCGATGGAATGCTCGTAGAGGACCCGAGTTCACCTGGGAGCGTGAAGATCAGATGAAGAAGAAATACCCGCATCTATTTCCAGAAGATTCGTCAACACCTTCAACAGCTTAAAATTTCGGGACGAAATTTATTTAACGGGTAGGTACTGTAGTGACCCAAACTTTTCCATGTTTATATATATTAATTGAGATTGATATTTACATGATTAAATGTTTCCAACATGTTAAGCAATCAAACTTGTTAAGACTTGATTAATTGAAATAGGTTTCATATAGACAATTGACCACCCAAGTTGACCGGTGATTCACGAACGTTAAAACTTGTAAAAAAACTATATGATGAAATATATATGGTTATATATATAGTTAACATGATATTATGATAAGTAAACATATCATTAATTATATTAACAATGAACTACATATGTAAAAACAAGACTACTAACTTAATGATTTTGAAACGAGACATATATGTAACGTTTATCGTTGTAACGACATTTAATGTATATATATCATATTAAGAGATATTCGTACATCATAATATCATGATAATATAATAATTTAAAATCTCTTTTGATATTATAAACATTGGGTTAACAACATTTAACAAGATCGTTAACCTAAAGGTTTCAAAACAACACTTACATGTAACGACTAACGATGACTTAACGACTCAGTTAAAATGTATATACATGTAGTGTTTTAATATGTATTTATACACTTTTGAAACACTTCAATACACTTATCAAAATACTTCTACTTAACAAAAATGCTTACAATTACATTCTCGTTCAGTTTCATCAACAATTCTACTCGTATGCACCCGTATTCGTACTCGTACAATACACAGCTTTTAGATGTATGTACTATTGGTATATACACTCCAATGATCAGCTCTTAGCAGCCCATGTGAGTCACCTAACACATGTGGGAACCATCATTTGGCAACTAGCATGAAATATCTCATAAGATTACAAAAATATGAGTAATCATTCATGACTTATTTACATGAAAACAAAATTACATATCCTTTATATCTAATCCATACACCAACGACCAAAAACACCTACAAACACTTTCATTCTTCAATTTTCTTCATCTAATTGAACTCTCTCAAGTTCTATCTTCAAGTTCTAAGTGTTCTTCATAAATTCCAAAAGTTCTAGTTTCATAAAATCAAGAATACTTTCAAGTTTGCTAGCTCACTTCCAATCTTGTAAGGTGATCATCCAACCTCAAGAAATCTTTGTTTCTTACAGTAGGTTATCATTCTAATACAAGGTAATAATCATATTCAAACTTTGGTTCAATTTCTATAACTATAACAATCTTATTTCAAGTGATGATCTTACTTGAACTTGTTTTCGTGTCATGATTTTGCTTCAAGAACTTTGAGCCATCCAAGGATCCATTGAAGCTAGATCCATTTTTCTCTTTTCCAGTAGGTTCATCCAAGGAACTTAAGGTAGTAATGATGTTCATAACATCATTCGATTCATACATATAAAGCTATCTTATTCGAAGGTTTAAACTTGTAATCACTAGAACATAGTTTAGTTAATTCTAAACTTGTTCGCAAACAAAAGTTAATCCTTCTAACTTGACTTTTAAAATCAACTAAACACATGTTATATATCTATATGATATGCTAACTTAATGATTTAAAACCTGGAAACACGAAAAACACCGTAAAACCGGATTTACGCCGTCGTAGTAACACCGCGGGCTGTTTTGGGTTAGTTAATTAAAAACTATGATAAACTTTGATTTAAAAGTTGTTATTCTGAGAAAATGATTTTTATTATGAACATGAAACTATATCCAAAAATTATGGTTAAACTCAAAGTGGAAGTATGTTTTCTAAAATGGTCATCTAGACGTCGTTCTTTCGACTGAAATGACTACCTTTACAAAAACGACTTGTAACTTATTTTTCCGACTAGAAACCTATACTTTTTTTGTTTAGATTCATAAAATAGAGTTCAATATGAAACCATAGCAATTTGATTCACTCAAAACGGATTTAAAATGAAGAAGTTATGGGTAAAACAAGATTGGATAATTTTTCTCATTTTAGCTACGTGAAAATTGGTAACAAATCTATTCCAACCATAACTTAATCAACTTGTATTATATATTATGTAATCTTGAGATACCATAGACACGTATACAATGTTTCGACCTATCATGTCGACACATCTATATATATTTCGGAACAACCATAGACACTCTATATGTGAATGTTGGAGTTAGCTATACAGGGTTGAGGTTGATTCCAAAATATATATAGTTTGAGTTGTGATCAATACTGAGATACGTATACACTGGGTCGTGGATTGATTCAAGATAATATTTATTGATTTATTTCTGTACATCTAACTGTGGACAACTAGTTGTAGGTTACTAACGAGGACAGCTGACTTAATAAACTTAAAACATCAAAATATATTAAAAGTGTTGTAAATATATTTTGAACATACTTTGATATATATGTATATATTGTTATAGGTTCGTGAATCAACCAGTGGCCAAGTCTTACTTCCCGACGAAGTAAAAATCTGTGAAAGTGAGTTATAGTCCCACTTTTAAAATCTAATATTTTTGGGATGAGAATACATGCAGGTTTTATAAATGATTTACAAAATAGACACAAGTACGTGAAACTACATTCTATGGTTGAATTATCGAAATCGAATATGCCCCTTTTTATTAAGTCTGGTAATCTAAGAATTAGGGAACAGACACCCTAATTGACGCGAATCCTAAAGATAGATCTATTGGGCCTAACAAACCCCATCCAAAGTACCGGATGCTTTAGTACTTCGAAATTTATATCATATCCGAAGGGTGTCCCGGAATGATGGGGATATTCTTATATATGCATCTTGTTATTGTCGGTTACCAGGTGTTCACCATATGAATGATTTTTATCTCTATGTATGGGATGTGTATTGAAATATGAAATCTTGTGGTCTATTGTTACGATTTGATATATATAGGTTAAACCTATAACTCACCAACATTTTTGTTGACGTTTAAAGCATGTTTATTCTCAGGTGAATATTAAGAGCTTCCGCTGTTGCATACTAAAATAAGGACAAGATTTGGAGTCCATGTTTGTATGATAATGTGTAAAAACTGCATTCAAGAAACTGATTTCGATGTAACATATTTGTATTGTAAACCATTATGTAATGGTCGTGTGTAAACAGGATATTTTAGATTATCATTATTTGATAATCTACGTAAAGCTTTTTAAACCTTTATTTATGAAATAAAGGTTATGGTTTGTTTTAAAAATGAATGCAGTCTTTGAAAAATGTCTCATATAGAGGTCAAAACCTCGCAACGAAATCAGTTAATATGGAACGTTTTTAATCAATAAGAACGGGACATTTCATTATGTAATCTTGAGATACCATAGACACGTATACAATGTTTCGACCTATCATGTCGACACATCTATATATATTTCGGAACAACCATAGACACTCTATATGTGAATGTTGGAGTTAGCTATACAGGGTTGAGGTTGATTCCAAAATATATATAGTTTGAGTTGTGATCAATACTGAGATACGTATACACTGGGTCGTGGATTGATTCAAGATAATATTTATCGATTTATTTCTGTACATCTAACTGTGGACAACTAGTTGTAGGGTACTAACGAGGACAGCTGACTTAATAAACTTAAAACATCAAAATATATTAAAAGTGTTGTAAATATATTTTGAACATACTTTGATATATATGTATATATTGTTATAGGTTCGTGAATCAACCAGTGGCCAAGTTTTACTTCCCGACGAAGTAAAAATCTGTGAAAGTGAGTTATAGTCTCACTTTTAAAATCTAATATTTTTGGGATGAGAATACATGCAGGTTTTATAAATGATTTACAAAATAGACACAAGTACGTGAAACTACATTCTATGGTTGAATTATCGAAATCGAATATGCCCCTTTTTATTAAGTCTGGTAATCTAAGAATTAGGGAACAGACACCCTAATTGACGCGAACTCTAAAGATAGATCTATTGGGCTTAACAAACCCCATCCAAAGTACCGGATGCTTTAGTACTTCGAAATTTATATCATATCCGAAGGGTGTCCCGGAATGATGGGGATATTCTTATATATGCATCTTGTTAATGTCGGTTACCAGGTGTTCACCATATGAATGATTTTTATCTCTATGTATGGGATGTGTATTGAAATATGAAATCTTGTGGTCTATTATTATGATTTGATATATATAGGTTAAACCTATAACTCACCAACATTTTTGTTGACGTTTTAAGCATGTTTATTCTCAGGTGATTATTAAGAGCTTCCGCTGTTGCATACTTAAATAAGGACGAGATTTGGAGTCCATGCTTGTATGATATTGTGTAAAAACTGCATTCAAGAAACTTATTTTGTTGTAACATATTTGTATTGTGAACCATTATGTAATGGTCGTGTGTAAACAGGATATTTTAGATTATCATTATTTAATAATCTACGTAAAGCTTTTTAAACCTTTATTGATGAAATAAAGGTTATGGTTTGTTTTAAAATGAATGCAGTCTTTGAAAAACGTCTCATATAGAGGTCAAAACCTCGCAACGAAATCAATTAATATGGAACGTTTTTAATCAATAAGAACGGGACATTTCAAAACGCAACTGGTCCGTCAGCCCCCGAAACATTCAGAGCCCCAGATGAAGACGAGTATGTGTCAGAAGAGGATCCGCAGGAACAGATTCTAGATTTGGAAAGTCGGTTAAAGGAAGCACATGATCGAATAAGGGAATTAGAACAAAGTCAGGTAATAGTGAATCCAAGTGGTAGCGTACCGAATCAGATGTTTAGTGAGTATCCGGTGCAGCCAAATATGTATCAGCAAACTGGAAGTGCTTTCCAACAACAGCAATAGTTACCATCTCAGTATCAGTTTCCTCAACAGTATCAGATGCCACTTCAGTATAATCAACAGTTCCCAAATCAGATGTGGGGTCCATATCAGACGCCGATGTTTCAACAACCAAAGAAATGTACGTTCAAACAGTTCCTGAATTGCAATCCACCAGAGTACTCGGGAAGTTCTAACCCAACGGTAACCCTTAACTGGTTAAGAGAGATAGAAAAGGTTTTTGAGGCCTGTCAGTGCGAACCAGAATTACAGGTTATTTATGCTAGTCGTATGTTGAAAAATAGGGCAATGGTTTGGTGGGATACGGTTATTTCTAGTATACCGAAAGTGCAAGTGAACATGATTACTTGGGAACAATTTTATAGTAAAGTTTGTGAGCAGTATTGTTCATCTTATGACCTCAAACGAATTAATACGGAATTTCTGGCAATAAAAATGACACCTCAGATGATGATAGATGAGGTGATTGAGCAGTATATGGATAAATTAAGGTTTGTGCAACAGTGGGTTCCAGATGAGCAGTCCAATATTCAGCACTTTGTTAACATAATTTTACCAGAGTACAGAACAATGGTTAGGATGGCGACAACGTTATCGCAAGCGTTTGTTATGGCCAAGATGGTAGAGGATGACGTCAGAGCAGCAAGGAATAGAATAGTAGGTTATGAAATGCCACAACAAGATCAGGTGATTAGTCATTCAGACTCTAGGTCAAAGAAGTCTGTTAAGTTGAAACAGAAGAGTGGGTCAGAACAGAGTGGGTCAGCATCAAGTCAAAATTCTTGGTGTTATAGTTGCAGATCATCTCATAGTGGTCCTTGTTCAGATTCAACCAAAAGATGTTTGAGATGTGGTATTGTGGGACACGAGATTCGGATGTGTTCGTTCCAAGAGGATGTATGTTGGAGATGTCATCAAGTGGGGCATAGGTCAGCTCAGTGTCCGTATATAAGAGGATCAGGTTCTGGGGCAGGGCCAGGAGCGCAGTCGGGATCAGTAGGTGGATCTTCTGGTTCTCCAGTTGGGCAGAAAAGAAAGAATCCACCTACGGAAACAGCAAGAGCTTATAAGATGGTTGCCGATGTAGATGTTGAATATGATGTGAATACAGGTATACTTCAAAATTCTCGTATTATTTAGTTATATACATGTATATGATTGGGTGTATATATATGTATGGTAGATTAGTAGATCTTGATAGTAGTGTAAAGATTTATTTTGTTGCGTTATGTGTTGTATGTCTGGTCGCGACCCTTGTGTGCTATGTGGGGTAAGGGTGATCCTTAGGTTGACTTTTTGAGATTGAGGACCGTGACTTGGATAGAGATGCGTTGAGTATGTTTGTATAGTGGACTTTTGGACGACATGAAGTTGTTGGATAGTGGCATGAGTATGATTGTTATGATGGTATTGCCTATGCTTGTTGGATGTATGATCTGGTTGATTGATTATATTTGGATGATTGATAGACAAGATTTGAGTAACTATGGTTGGACAGATGTTGTGATTGATTAGTCATAAAGTAGTTAAATTAATTACCGATGCTTATTGAGGAGATTGATTGGACATTAGTTAGTGAATGAGACAAGTAGAATTTTTCCATTTCGAACAACTCAGAATGAAGGTATGATTTAGGATAATATGCTTGTGCCTGGCCAACAGAAGTATATTGTGATAAATCATACGAAATTTCTAGGAAGCTGAAGAAAAAATTAGGCGGCCTGTGCTATATTGGATTGTGATGTGACTGGATATGAGATGAATAACCTGTGAAGTTCTGATGACTTACGAGATAATTTCGTTGACCTAGGTATAGATTTTAGCATGATGACTAATTCTATTGCCTAAGCTTTGGATAATTGGGAAAAGTGGACTGTATAAAGAGTTGAATTGGATGACAGATCGTGAAATTTATGACACGGAATGGCGAAGAAACACGAATTTGACTCTGATTATTTGACTTGATCGTGTAATTTGTGGGCTTAAGTGGATTAATGGACGTTGATCGACGGAGATTGTGAGAAGTTATTTGGTATCGGGAGTGTATTGACGTCAGGAATCTCATTTCCCTATGCAATTGTGGTGGATATTGTCGGTATCGGGGATAAGATCGATAAAGTTAACCGTGTGTTTTGGCGGTGCGAGTAACAATTTTTGGGTTTGTTGACCATAGTTGACCCGATTCCGAGGACGGAATCTCTTTTAAGGAGGGTAGATTTGTAACACCCGCATTTTGGGCCTAGATGAAATGACCATTGTACCCTGGGGTAGGGCGTAATTAGTGATTTTTATAATTATATGTTTATAATTATTTGGTTGTTTAGTTGAGACCAGTTTTTGACAAGGGTCACAGAACAGGTTCGTTTGTTGAATTTGGACTCCGTTAGGGCCTCCTAACGAAGTACGAAAGATATCAGATAACTGGTAAATACCCGTGTGTAATGGGGTATTGTATTTAACCTAAATATAAAAGCTAGAATTAAGCTAGTTCTCTTATTTTCTTGAAGCTTCTAAACAAACACCGTACCTAATCTCTATCTCCTTCACAAACCCTAGTTGATCTAAACTTGAAATTGGATTAAGAGACTTTAGAAACTGATTTCTAGCATCATTGTGAGCATCATCTCAGGTTTGTCTTGTTGAATCTTTGCTTTGATTCTTGATTAAATGGGTTTTTATGTTCTTGAGTAAAAAGTGTGGTTTTTGAGCTTGAATCTTCATGAAATATGTTAGTTATGCTTAATTGATGTTAGAAATAGGTTTTATATATGTTTAGTAGCTTCCATGTGCTTAAAATTTGATCAAAATCGCTCAAAAATCGAGTTTTGGGCAAAAAATATTCGAAATCAGCAACTCTTGTTCGTAACCCAGTTGCTACAGTATTTTGCTACAGTATTTGCTACAGCACCGAGTTGCTACAGTACCGAGTTAATACAGTGTCACTATTTGCTACAGTGCCTGAGTTGCTACAGTGTCACTATTTGCTGCAGTACCGAGTTGCTACAGTGTCACTATTTGATACAGTACGAGTTGCTACAGTGTCACTATTTGCTACAGTACCTTTTATGAAATTGAAACGGGCGTAACTTTCAAAACGTAACTCCGTTTTTGATGAATAAACTATCGTTAGAATCGTAATAAAGAATACTTTTCAATGGTGAACTTTTAAGAAACTAGATCAAACTGTTTTTGGGTCAGAAAAGGAGTTTTAGTGTGTATGTCGTGTTTTGCACGCACCTGTATACCATTATTGAATGGAGTCATGATGTAGACTCATAAAATTATGAATATATGGTGTTATGACCTAGTTTATAGTATGATTTGATTATACTATTGATTGAGATATGTATATTGACTGTGTTATGTCTATTCTCAGGTGATAAGGACGAAGAGAAGGCTCAGTAAGATTAGAATTCTGAGTGCCTTCTGTTGCTGGTAATCGGTGAGTGGGATTATCTCCGGGTGTAGTATAGAGTAGCAAGTTGTGCTACTATGTTATACTGTTATAGTTGCTATGCTTAGTAGATATGTTGTAATAATGATCATCGTAGAGTTGCCATGCTAGTCGTAGGAACAGTTGTTCATAGTGGTAGTTGCTTAACAGTTGTGTGCACAAATTGTAGTTGCTTGTTGGAACCTATTGTTGTTAGGTTCAGCTCAGGGAGGTCAACCTTGTTGTGGTTGGGTCCAGTTGGCTACTGTTTGTTGAGTATAGTGCTGAATGACGCATCACCTGCGTGTGGATTTACTATACTGGGGATTCAGTAGTAAGGACTTTCGGTAGATGTTAGACTGATCAGCTAGTGTTCGTGTGCTCGTACAAGCCGCTGAGTCTCTAGTTGGAGCATAGTTGCTAGTTGATTGTTGCCAGTTGATAGTTACTAGTTATTAGTTGTCAGCTGCCTGTTATTGATTGTTGTAGTTGTTGTAGTTGTACAAGTTGGTACTGTATGCTAGATCTGTTAGATGATTCCATTCACTTAGCCTCGTGCTAACCCCCATCACCTCCTCCCTTGCAGGTTTTGGATATTAGTGCTGGTAGGGACGGGAGTCGGGTTGACGATATGTTTGACAAGACGAACTCTGATGTCTTAACTTTTATAAATATGTAACTAGTTATTTAACGTAACACCGGTGGTTTGTAATAAGTAACTAGATAATGATTTGTGATAATCATGTTTGTAATTAACTAAGGGTATTTATGTGAATTAAGTCTTCCGCTGTGTTTTAAAAAAAAAAAAATATCAGGGTGTTACATTAATGATCTGTGATCTGAAATCGGTAAGTGTGATTTTATGTTTGGGTATATTATAGTGCTAAGGTTGATGATACATCATACATCATATATTAAAATTATATGAATAAATAATAAATTCATCAAAGTTATATACTATTAGTTATATTATCTTTTATCGTTTATTTTTTTGAAAGGCAATATTTTATTAATAGAGAAAAAATTAAAACAGCAACGGACACTCAATGTGCCTCCCTTTTTGGAGAGAGCACATACAACAACACAAACATAATCAGTAGCTACACAAGTAGCATACATCCCCATCACAGTCTCGAGTTACACCACCAACTATATTATATACTTGATGCAAAGTTAGCACCATAACAAGCAATTTATTTATGTAATAAGAGCTTGGGGATTATGTAGCCACGTATGCCAATCGATATTCTTCGATTTACACATTTTCGCGATCCATTCGAATGTTTTTACTTGTATCTCGTTCAAAACCATCGGTACATTCCAACTTTTATTTGCAAACACTTTTTGGTTTCGGTTTCAAATTACCGCTTGCCAAAGTAGTTTACCAACAAACGAAGTTGCTTGGCCCGAGTCTAGGAAAAGGTCCTCAACATTAACATATGGTATCCCACCGCGCCCCCACCAATCAAACACTTTGCTCCAAACTTCAAAAGCGTGTTTACAACTAATCATGGAGTGATCAACCGTCTCAATATCCTCGTCGCACAATGGACATCTAACCGAATGTAAATCAATACCTCTTTTGTCAAGTTCCACCAACACTGGAAGACGCTTTTTTCTTGTTCGCCACACAAAAACTTCAATTTTTTCCGGCACCAACTTATTACACAATGTCTCGTGCAATGGATTATTTATAGTTAATACCCTCGAGTTGATCAAACTTGTAAGCTCTTTTGTAGTGAAATGCTCACCCCCACCCGCCTTCGATTTCCATGTGTCTCTTGCTTGCGGGTTAAGCTTCACGGTTGAAATCATGTCATTTAACCTTTATAATTCATCGATTTCCCGACCACTTGGTTCTCTTGTCCATGCCCATTTACCTTCACAATTTGCACCATCCCATGAAATTCTATCTTGGATTGTAGCGTCTAAATTCGGCTCTAGTCTTGAGAGTCTTTTGAACTTGTTTTTAAGCTTTTCGTTTCCCATCCAATCGTCGTTCCAATCGTCCCATTTAACCCAAGAAATTTTTGATTAAAGCCATATTATCTTTTATCATTGATCCTCAAACTTTGTACTAAATAATATATGTGACCTTTTTTATTTTATTTTTACTATGTTGACATTCATTTATGTGATGACCCGGAAAATTTCGACTTATTCTGAACCAAATTCTCGATATGGTTTAATATTTCTGACACGATAAGCAAAGTCTGTTAAACTGAATCTCAAAACTTTTGAACTATTCAATTACCCTTCGATTGTTCTCAACGATTCGCGAACAATTATATGTAAATAGATACATATACTATAACTTGAAAACGTAACAAAGTGTTGAGTATACGGTACTGTGCATTAAACTTGTTGGTTTGAATATCTGATTGATATATTTAACTACTGAGTTAAAAGATTATGCCAATCGATTGAATTAAAAGATATTTATTGAGTCCCTTAATAATTATAATATTATTACGAGTTTCTGTTGTGAGGTCCACGTTGATTTGGGAAATCATTCATGTTTAACGGTATTCGGAATAAATGGTAAAGTGTTTGTTTAAATAACGTAATTTGGACACATACAATAATAAGGAATATTAACTGTTAGAATTAGATATATGAATAAATTGCGATATGTATTTTAAAACGTGTTTATAAATATTAAGAATATATATTAACTTGGTTATGAAACGTCTGATAAATACTATTATATTAATAAATAACGAGACAATGATTTATAGAAGTAAATGACCAAAACACTCGAAAGATTAAGATATACTTTGAGTGGTATAGTTTATTGATAATTTAAGACTATATTTTGACAAAGGTACGAGTCACGAAACGTAAAGTGATAGTTTTCTAAGCATACGAAAATGCGTTCGAGAAACCGGAACCGGGGCATAAGTCGAGTGACAACGTAAGAGATATCAGAACGAAAATTTCAAGTCAACTATGCACGAATATAATATAATATATAATTAATTAATATAAATTATATATATTATATATTAATAAATAAATATGTCGACAAATAAGAAAACAAAAGTTTGTGAGCTGGATCAGAGGGCATGCGATCGCATGGCCTTGAAGCACAAATCCCATGCGATCGCATGGGGTGCTTTTTCAGAAAAGGTTCTATAAATTGCACGATTTCAGTTCTGTTTTTCTCACACTCTTAATATTACTCCGTAAGTATTTATTTATATTATTATTATTATTATTATTATTATTATTATTATTATTATTAAGATTAATATTATTATTAATCTTATTATTATTAGTATTATTAATTAGTATTATACATAAAATACTACGACGAGGTTATGAGCGTGTCACCTTCAAAATGGGTTTTCGAGCGGGATAGAACTAAGGAAATTATGGGTTATAGCTATGGAGGTTATGGGTAATCTTCGTGGGTATTGTTCGCAAGTCAAACCTAGTGTTTATCATCTCTGTTACGTCTACGTACTGTCCTACAATATTGAATCTCAATATTGATACGTAAGCACTCATATTTTATCTTTTACATATTAATTGTGTATCCATGTCTAGTGCTCGAGTATATATATTTGTGCATGCTTGTATGCTAAATTTCGTCGTTAAACAGTTTATGATGAATCACGAATTAAATACATATAATACTGATAAAAGGTATATGATATGCATGTTTTTGAAAAGCTGGCAAAAAATCAATAACTTTTCATTTAGATATCGAATAGTTTCGATGAACGGATTAAAAGATATGATCAACTGAATTATGATTGACGTTAATTCAAATTGCTTTTGAATCTGCAATTAAGATTTAAACAACTTGTTTACGAGATTGATAAAATGGATTTTTAAATATTACCAGCCGAGTAAATGAATTCTTATATAAAGTACGTATCGTTTTGTTGAACTATTGTCAATATTGACTTTTTGAAATGACTTTGGATAATTTTTGTATGTCGATCTCGAGCATTAGGATTGTGATACACTATGACCAGACCTAGCTTGATAGACATTTATTGACCAACATATGTTCTCTAGGTTGAGATCTACGGTTAATTTTGCATTCCGAGTTTCGGTCACATTTTGGTGAACGACTTTATATGCTGCTAAGGTGAGTTTCATTTGCTCCCTTTTTAATTGCTTTTGCAATATATATTTTTGGACTGAGAATACATGCACTTTATTTTAAACACAATGGATACAAGTACATACTAAATTCTACACTGAGTTTGAACCAAAAATCCCTTAGCTTTGGTAACTAGTAACTGCCAGTTATAAGAACTGGTGGGCGCGAGTGTGAGGACCTCGACCTTATCCTCCCGGACGAAGTCATCAACATTTGGTCCCATTGCGAGGATCGACTCCAAGTAATGTCCTTAACATGAGCAAATGCACAGCGGAAGACTTAATTTGTACCTGAGAATAACATGCTTTAAAATGTCAACATAAAGTTGGTGAGATATATTGGTTTGATGCTAGCAGCGTTATAACAATGGACCACAAGATTTCATATGTAAACATTTTAATAAAAATATTCTAAGTGGTTGAGCACTTGGTAACCATACTTAACATTTAATCACGTCGCATATTCCCTTTATTATGAAATCTTACTACACCGTACCAAGTGTAGTCACGAAACGAAGTACTGTGCAATCGTTGAATACTGGTCGTCCAGTCCGGTTGGGGTTGTCAGGCCCGATAGATCTATCAACAGGATTCGCGTTTACAATACCGCTGTAAATAATAGTTACCAAGCTACAGGGAAGTATGCCAATGGTACAACTCAACGTAGAATATATTTTTCAGTTACTTGTGTCCATAACGTAAAACATAAAATACATGTATTCTCATCCCGAAATACTTAGAGTTTAAAAGTGGGACTATATACTCACCTAGTGTATTTTGTAGTAAAAATACATATAACACCATTGATCAATTATAAGGTTGGCCTCGGATTCACGAACCTATTATTCAATCATGTATATTTATTAATACACATAATCGTAATCGAACAACTTTATTTATTATATCTTAATTTATTTATACACATAATACCGCTCGACTAAGTATATATATTTATTTTATAATGTATAACGTATTATGATTAATACCTTTATATATATATATATATTTTTTTTATTAATACTTATAATAGATTATATTATATATGTAATACATAATTTAATGAATGTTATAACAATATTAATTTTTAATAAAACAGATACTTTTAATAAAAATGTTAAATTTTCATAATAATGATAAAAAAAAAAAAATTGGTCTTACTAGTAATAACAATGATAATACTATATTTTCTTTTAGTAATGATAATAAAATCATGTTATTAACTTTAGTAATAATATTAAGTTATTTTAATTATAATAACAACAATAATAATAATAATAATAATAATCAAAATCATATTGGTAGTAACGTTAATAATTATAATAATAACCATTATAACAATAATAACAATAATAATAATTTTTGTAAAGGAAAATACATTCAAAAAGCCTTTCTAAAAAAAAAATGCCCCGAGCAGGGCTTGAACTCGGGACCTCTCGTATCCACACCAACACCCTCACCATTCATCTGACGCGTTTTATCTGATTATACACAGACCCTTAATTACATAACCCGTCTTTCTTGTTTTATATTTTCACGGCCCAACAACAAAATTGGGTCTCGGCCCAACCAATATATATATTTTCTTTTTTTATACGGTCCGTATTTTCTAAAGTCCATAAATCCACTAGGTTATAAAAATATCTGTTGTTTAATTCATACCACCGTGACTTGCTTTTAATCAGAATAATCGACAGGTTTGATCTTTACAGCTGTACATCGTTATCCTAAATCACTTTATCATCACGTGTTTATCATCACACTCGTCACTTTATAATATGCATCGAGATGTTGATTTAACCAGAAAAATAAAACCCAACCGTTGGGAGTAGCAGATCAGAAGGGAAAACAGGTATAGCAGCAGCTCTCCATGGTTGTGAAGTTCTTCGAGCAGAAATAAGAAGAAATATGGCGGTAGCGTATAGGAAATCATAAATAGAAGTACTGGTTATCGAAGGTTTATAAATGGTTTTCGACGGACTGTAGCAGCAGTCGTGTAGTTTGAGAAGCGAAACAGAAAAAGAAACGTATAGCAATTTGATGGTTTGAGAGAGAGAAAGGAAAAGAGAGAGATGATTGGAGATAATGGTTTATGGTGACAGAAGTAGAAAACGTATGCAACTTAACAGCAGCTGTAACGACCCTGGTTTTTCCAACGTTATTTATTAATAATTATTATTATTAATACGTGTGATTAATCGAATGTATGTTATTACATTTACATGTTGCTTTAATTGCCCGTACTTGAACTTTAAATGCCCGAAACGTCTTTGTGACACCCGGAACTTGCACGAATAATATTTTAAGATATTATTTACATCCATGATTAATTTTATTAATCATTTTAATTAACTAAGGCTTTTAGTTAGTTACTTGGGCTTAACTTGGACTTTTATTGGATTACTTGCAACTTGGGCTTTAATTAGTTTAATGGACTCATGAATAAGACTCACAAGCCCACCCTACACTTTAGTGGACTTATTTAGCCCATCTCTTAATGCAAGTATCATACTTGGAACCTAACTAGTTAGTTTTGAGACTTGGAATCTTGTTACATGATACTTACAACACCTTCCCATGCATACACCCCTTATTAACCAACTTTTGAACTTTAACATGCATGTAACCATAAAATAACTCTCCTCTCCCCTTTGTTGCTGCAGAACCGTGGGGTTTGAGGGCTCAAAGGAGTCCACACTTCATCATTTCTTCATTACTTGTTCACTTGAAATCTCCCACTCAAACACACACACACATTACTTGCATACTTTTCTCTCTTTTCTCTCTCATTTTTCTCTAAAGATTGTAAGTATTATGAGCAACTTTTCTTCTCTTTTCTTTGTCCCAAAACTGAATTTAAACATCATCATCAATTGTTGTTTGTTTACTTGTTCTTACTTAATGTTTGAATACATGTAGTTACTAGTTATATGTTACTTACTTTCTAACTTTCAAGAACAAACTTACAAGTTTGATTTCTTCATCTTTATCTTGTTATAACAAGAACATTCAAGAACATAATCTATCTAGTTATGTTCTACATATTTTGTTTCAAAAGATTAAACTTCATAGTTGTATAAACTCATTACTTGTAGTTCTTGAAGTAACTTTGAAGTTACTTCACTTAAAGATCAACTTGGTTGAATCTTTAAAAGTAAGAGCAACTATGAATCATCTTCATGTTTAGATTAGCTTTCTACTTTATTTATTTCAAAGATTTAAAGTTTATAATCTTTAATTTTTGTTACTTGTGTTCTTGTTTGTTGTATGTTACTAGAATACCACCTTCATGGTTGGTTTAGGCTTATCATTCATTTCTTTATTTCTTATTGTTAGTTGCTTACTACACATTTGAACAAGGACATGAAACCAACAAGAGCTTACACTTTGGTGCAAGTATCATGGATCCAACACTTGGTTGTGATCTTTCTTAGTGTTCATGAACTTGTTCATAAACTTACATGTAACCTTGGTTCATCAAACACTTACGACACTTGCACTTGAGTTATGATGGACAAACCTTGGTCAAAATGATGTTAACACATCAACGAGTTGTACACTTGAAGCTATACGCATCAAGGATGAGAACCGTGATGAACATCAAACGCCAAGATCACCGGAACCCTTGAAAACCCACTGCATTCTGTCCAAAAGTTTCTGACCTACTGCTTCTGGAACAGACCAGTAGACCTGGGCTGTTCTAACCTTGATTTTTAGAAAGAACTTTTCGAGTAGATAACTTTTCATATAGGACTCGTCTTAATCCGAGTTACGGTTTAGGATTTATGGCCCTCCGATCGTTACCATGTCCTTTAACGTTGTGCAGAAATTTCTGACCTACTCGCACTTAGACCGTCGCCACGGTCAAACCAAGACGAGTTTGCTTCTGTAAATTTTACCACACTTAAGGGACTCATAGACGGAGCCATGACCACTGGTCTCACCTTAATTCAGTAAGGGTAGAGGCCGTGGTGACTGACCGAAGTCAGCCTTTGTTTTAAACGACTTTCATAAACGAGTCTTACTTGTTACCTTTTGTTTAATGATGATTGATGATGACCCTTATGACCTTAATTACGTACTTGTAAACCTTTTGAGACGACTTATTGACTTAGTGCTATTTGACTTAGGTTGAGGACGTTTGGACCGTTACTTGCACACCACTTTCCGACTACTACCTTACCATTACTACTAATCATTGTGAGTTATAGCATTCCCTTTTTACTTTAACTTATTTTGGGAACTGAGAATACATGCGGATTTTATGTTTTACATACTAGGCACGAGTACTTAAACTTTATATATGTGTGGGTTATACAACGGCATAAACATTCCCTTTAGCTCGGTAACGTTTAATCATTGGTTTTTGAACCGTGAACGCGAATCTTAGATATGGATCCATAGGGTTTGACATCCCCACTCGGGCTAGTAGCGCTAGCATTTAACGAGTGTTTAATACTTCGAGGTTATACGCACTTGCAAAGTTCACTTTAAGGGGGTACATTAAACGTTAAGTTAGTTACCGGGTGCCCACGGTTAAGCATATACTTTTACATACTTTTGAAACGCTCGTTGTAGCACTGAAATCTCGTGGCCTACCTTACATACTGTTATACTTAAACTATAGCTCACCAACCTTTGTGTTGACCTTTTTAAGCATGTATTTTCTCAGGTGCTTGAAGTCGCTTCCGCTATCTTACTAGTCGTGCTGTAGAACCCGCTGCCTAGAGTTGTTATCGCATGACTACTTATGTTGCATTCAAACTTTTTTTCTTATGAACTTATGTTATGTAACGACCATTATGGTCACGTACACTTATTTAATGCTTCTACTTAGCGAAGCATACTTTTGATTTGTAAAACAATTGACGTATATTATGACGTCACTTTTATTTATAAATGTAAACTCTGTTTTGAAAACGCATATAGTACTTAACCTTGTAATGATCCTGTTGTTGATGGTCCGTACATGATGATTTAGTACGGGGCGTCACATTTGGTATCAGAGCATTGGTTGTAGGGAATTAGGATGCATTAGTGAGACTAAGACCGACCCGAGTAGGATTCACTAATAGGGCTAATCTACAACTTGTTAGTTTACTTGTTTCCGCTGAACTTACTGCATGCTGCTGCTTACTGTTACTGCTATATGCCGTATGCTACTACGTGATTTCACTACTGCATGCTATTACTTGCTTTCGATTGCATGCTAGTTTAGTACGATTACTGATATTGCCATGCTACTTATTGTTATACATGATTTAAACTGTTGGCCTATTATTTGCTTGCTTTATGACATACTGACATGGAAAATTTATTTTTCCTTGTTCAGATGTCGGACGTTCCACCTACTGACATCCCGAGCGGCTCAGGCCCCGTTGTTCCTCCCACTGCTGCACCTGTTGCTGCTGCTGCTGCTGCTGCTGACATTCCGGCCCCGACACCCACTGGCGACCCCGGCGCCTCTAGTTCTGGAGCTAGCTCTAGTGTGCCTATCCCGGCGTCTTCTTCCAGACCCCTGAGGCAACTGGCTCGCATTGGTGGCATGGAGATCCCCGCGGAGTTCGGGGAAGGACCCTTCCGTAATCACTGGCGCACACCTTGCCGACGCACTGCCGACGGCCGCTTAGCCGTGATTACGCCAGGCCGACACCGACAGATGTTGGCCGCTTTCGGATATGTTGAGCCACCCGCGCCACCACCGCATGATTCAGACGACGGTTCTTCCACCGATGCTTCTTCAGACGACACCTCATCTGACGACTCCAGTGATGAGGAGGATCCCGCTGACCGACCGATTCAGGCACCTTCTACCCCGCCGAAGAAGCGGTATCGCTTCGCTGGCATAATTCCTGGTCGTACTGTCACTGACGCTTATGGTCGGCGTCGTAGGATCACTGCTCGTAAACGGCTGGTGCCGTACCCCGCCGACCCACTGATATTACCGTCTCCACCCAGAGCCGGACCATCCACTTCAGCACCACCGGCTCCACCTGCACCGCCAGCACCACCTGCCCCATCACCTTCCTCTAATGAGGAAATGAGGCGGGAGATTGAGATTCTCCAGACCCGAGTTACTGAGCTCGAGGAGCAGTTGGCTCATGTTTTGGACATCTTGTACCCACCATCGCCGTAGGACTTTGTACTAGATTCTGTATTGTAATCTCTTTTGTAATTTCATATTTCACTTATGTAATGTACGAACTTATTGTAATGTATGAACTTATTATCATTAATGAATGGAATTTGTGTTGCTTACTTCTTGCGCAAGTGTTCTATTTACGTTATCATCTCATGGTTTTGTGGTACTTATATATGCTTGCATTACTTAATCAACATGTGTTGTGCTGTTTTCATGTTGGTTGTTATATACTATATTATTATTATTTGCATAATGGATTTTGACTTGAGTCAAAATGTTTGTATAGAACATCATGGCCAACGGGAGATCTATCCCCACCGCGGCACAAATTGAGGAAATGATTAACGAGCGAGTCGCTGCTGCACTAGCTGAAAGACAACCCCAAGTTCCACCACCACCGCCTGTCAATCCACCTGTCATCCGAGATGGGTGTACTTACAAGGAATTTCAAAACTGCAAGCCACACTACTTCAGTGGCACTGAGGGACCCGTCGGTCTCACCAGATGGTTCGAAAAGTTGGAATCGGTATTCAGGGTTAGCAATTGTTCTGAGGCTAACAAAACGAAATATGCATCTTGCACGCTGTCTGATGGCGCGCTCACATGGTGGAATACCATGGCCCAAGCGAAAGGAATTGATGAGGCGTATGCTACGCCTTGGGAAGAATTTAAATGTGCTATGATCGAGGAATACTGTCCGAGAACCGAGATTCAAAAGATGGAAATCGAATTTATGCAATTGAAAACCGTAGGGAACGACCTTAACAGCTACAACCGTAGGTTTTTGGAATTGGCTCTTATGTGTCCAACCATGGTCACCCCCGAATTTAAGCGTTTGGAGAAATACTTCTCGGGACTTCCTAAGTCCATCAAGGGTAATGTTACCTCATCCAAACCACCAAGTGTTCCCGAAGCAATGCGCATGGCGCATACTCTCTTGAATCAAATCATCCTGGACGAGCCGGAGAAGGCTAAGTTTGAAACTGTTAGTGGTGAAAAGAGGAAGTGGGACAACAACCACAACAACAACAGGGGTAGGAACTATGATCAAAACCAGGCAAAACGACATGAAGGGTTCAGGCAAAACAACAACATGCACAACAACAACACCAACCCCAACAACAACAACCGCACCAATCCGAACTACAAAGGAACCCTACCACAATGCAATAGGTGCTACAAGCACCACACTGGGTATTGCAATGTTATCTGTGAGAAGTGCCAACGATCTGGACATGTTGGCAAGGATTTCAAGGTTACCACTTTGAACGTGAAGCCAAACCACAACAACAATGGGCCTAAGAAGTGTTATGAATGTGGAAAGACGGGCCATTTCAGAAACGAGTGTCCTAACAAGCGTAAGGATGGCGGACCACCACGTGCTAGAGCCTTCAATGTTAATGCAAGGGACGCTCGCGACAACCCCGAATTGGTGACAGGTATATTCAAGATCAACAATCTTTTAGCTTCTGTCCTATTTGATACTGGTGCCGATAGGAGTTATGTGTGTAGACATTTTTGTGATAAGTTAGATTGGTCGTTAGTTCCTTTGAAGGAAAGTATGCTTGTCGAGGTCGCCAATGGAAAACTTGAAAAGGTTGACCATATTAGTCGTGGAGCTATTATCAACATAGCTGGTGCAGATTTCGAAATTGATTTGATACCTATCAAACTGGGAAGTTTTGACGTGATCGTCGGTATGGATTGGTTGAGCAAGATAAAGGCCGATGTTATCTGTGGAGATAAAGCACTTCGCATACCACAAGGAGATGGCGAACCACTGGTTATCTATGGAGAGAGATGTACCTCGAAGTTGAACCTCATTAGTTGCGTGAAAGCGCAAAAGATTATGAAGAAGGGACGCTTTGCTGTCCTAGCACATGTGAAAGCGGTAGAAACTGAGATGAAGAACGTGAATGACGTTCGAATTGTGAACGAATTTTCTGATGTCTTCCCAGAGGAATTGCCTGGATTACCACCGCAGAGAGCAGTAGAGTTTCAGATTGACTTAGTGCCAGGAGCTGCACCTGTAGCTCGCGCACCTTATAGACTCGCACCTTCCGAGATGCAAGAATTACAGAGTCAACTACAAGAGCTATTAGATCGAGGGTTTATCCAACCAAGCTTCTCGCCTTGGGGCGCACCTGTGTTGTTTGTAAAGAAGAAGGATGGATCCTTCCGTATGTGTATCGACTACCGTGAACTCAACAAATTGACTATCAAGAATCGATATCCTCTTCCACGAATTGATGATCTTTTTGATCAACTACAAGGATCGAGCGTTTATTCAAAGATCGATTTGCGATCCGGATATCACCAGCTGAGGGTGAAGGAAAGTGACGTGATGAAAACTGCATTCAGGACCCGTTATGGTCATTATGAGTTCCTCGTGATGCCATTCGGTTTGACAAATGCACCTGCCGTGTTCATGGATCTCATGAATCGTGTCTGCAAGCCTTACTTGGATAAGTTTGTTATCGTCTTCATAGATGATATCCTCATCTACTCTAAGAGCGAAGAAGAACATGAGCAACACCTTCGGCTAGTGCTTGAACTCTTAAGACAAGAGCAACTTTACGCCAAATTCTCCAAGTGCGAATTTTGGTTGAAGGAAGTACAGTTTTTGGGTCATGTTGTGAGCGACCAGGGTATCAAGGTTGACCCCGCCAAGATTGAAGCCATCAGCAAGTGGGAGACCCCCACTACTCCAACGCATATTCGCCAATTTCTAGGTCTCGCCGGTTATTATCGAAGGTTTATCGAAGGATTTTCTCTGATTGCGCGTCCTTTGACCGCACTGACTCACAAGGGCAAGAAGTTCATTTGGGAGCCCACACACGAATCAGCATTCCAAACTTTGAAGAGGAAGTTAACCTCCGCACCTATCCTATCACTCCCTGAAGGCAGTGACGACTTTGTTGTTTATTGCGATGCATCGAAGAGTGGTTTTGGTTGTGTACTGATGCAACGATCAAAGGTTATTGCCTATGCCTCCCGCCAATTGAAGATTCACGAGCGGAACTACACTACACATGATCTTGAACTTGGAGCCGTTGTCTTTGCACTCAAATTGTGGAGACATTATCTGTATGGAACTAAGAGCACTATCTTCACCGACCACAAGAGTCTCCAGCACATCTTTGATCAGAAGCAACTAAATATGAGACAGCGTCGATGGATCGAGACGCTCAACGACTACGATTGTGAACTCCGTTATCACCCTGGCAAGGCCAATGTTGTAGCTGACGCTTTAAGCCGAAAGGAGAGGACGGCACCTCTCCGTGTTAGGGCTCTGAACATCACCATCCATTCGAACCTCAACAACCAGATCAGAGTAGTCCAAGTTGAGGCTCTCAAGGAGGAGAACATATCTCACGAGAATTTGAACATACTTGTCTCTCGATTTGAGGTTAGAGAGTCTGGACTCCGATGTTATGCCGGAAGAATTTGGGTACCTTACTATGGAGATCTGCGAAGCCTGATACTTGATGAAGCACACAAATCGAGATATTCGATTCACCCCGGTGCAGGTAAGATGTACCACGACCTTAAAGAACAGTATTGGTGGCCGAATCTTAAGAAGGACGTTGCGACTTATGTTGGTAAGTGTTTGACTTGCTCGAAGGTTAAAGCCGAGCATCAGAGACCTTCTGGGTTACTTCAACAGCCGGAAATCCCACAATGGAAGTGGGAAAGGATCACAATGGATTTCATTACTAAGCTGCCGAAGACGGTGGGCGGATGCGATACTATTTGGGTTATTGTTGACCGTCTCACCAAATCTGCACACTTCCTAGCGATGAAGGAAACTGATACAATGGAAAGACTTGCTCAGCTGTACATCAAAGAGGTTGTATCTCGTCATGGTGTACCTTTATCAATCATCTCCGATCGCGATCCCCGTTTTGCTTCCAGATTTTGGCGTTCTTTGCAAGAAGCCATGGGAACTCGTCTTGACATGAGTACTGCTTATCATCCTCAGACTGACGGGCAAAGTGAACGAACGATTCAGACCTTGGAGGACATGCTGCGTGCATGTGTCATTGATTTTGGAAAGGCCTGGGAAAGGCATTTGCCACTCGCCGAATTCTCGTACAATAACAGTTATCACTCAAGCATTAATGCTGCACCTTTTGAAGCATTGTATGGTCGTAAGTGCCGATCTCCTATTTGTTGGGCCGAAGTAGGTGAAAAGCAAATCACCGGACCCGAGGTAGTTCACGAAACCACGGAGAAGATTGCTCAGATCCAAGCTAGACTTAAGACTGCCCGTGATCGCCAAAAGAGCTATGCCGATCTTAAACGGAAAGACTTTGAATTTAATGTTGGTGATCGTGTAATGTTGAAGGTTGCACCTTGGAAAGGTGTGATCCGTTTTGGAAAACGTGGAAAGTTGAACCCACGATACATTGGTCCTTTCGAGATCTTGGAACGTGTTGGACCAGTTGCTTACCGTTTAGATCTACCAGCGCAATTGAGCTCAGTTCATCCTACCTTCCATGTGTCAAACTTGAAGAAGTGTCTTGCTGCACCCGAACTCATCATACCATTGGAAGAACTTACTATTGATGACAAACTCCACTTTGTGGAGGAACCTGTTGAGATTATGGATCGTGAGATCAAAACTTTGAAACGCAACAAGATTCCGATTGTACGAGTACGATGGAATGCCAAACGAGGACCTGAGTTTACTTGGGAGCGAGAGGATCAAATGATGCGAAAGTATCCTCACCTTTTCCCGACTCCTCCATCTACCTCAGCTTAAATTTCGGGACGAAATTTTCTTTAACAGGTGGGTAATGTAACGACCCTGGTTTTTCCAACGTTATTTATTAATAATTATTATTATTAATACGTGTGATTAATCGAATGTATGTTATTACATTTACATGTTGCTTTAATTGCCCGTACTTGAACTTTAAATGCCCGAAACGTCTTTGTGACACCCGGAACTTGCACGAATAATATTTTAAGATATTATTTACATCCATGATTAATTTTATTAATCATTTTAATTAACTAAGGCTTTTAGTTAGTTACTTGGGCTTAACTTGGACTTTTATTGGATTACTTGCAACTTGGGCTTTAATTAGTTTAATGGACTCATGAATAAGACTCACAAGCCCACCCTACACTTTAGTGGACTTATTTAGCCCATCTCTTAATGCAAGTATCATACTTGGAACCTAACTAGTTAGTTTTGAGACTTGGAATCTTGTTACATGATACTTACAACACCTTCCCATGCATACACCCCTTATTAACCAACTTTTGAACTTTAACATGCATGTAACCATAAAATAACTCTCCTCTCCCCTTTGTTGCTGCAGAACCGTGGGGTTTGAGGGCTCAAAGGAGTCCACACTTCATCATTTCTTCATTACTTGTTCACTTGAAATCTCCCACTCAAACACACACACACATTACTTGCATACTTTTCTCTCTTTTCTCTCTCATTTTTCTCTAAAGATTGTAAGTATTATGAGCAACTTTTCTTCTCTTTTCTTTGTCCCAAAACTGAATTTAAACATCATCATCAATTGTTGTTTGTTTACTTGTTCTTACTTAATGTTTGAATACATGTAGTTACTAGTTATATGTTACTTACTTTCTAACTTTCAAGAACAAACTTACAAGTTTGATTTCTTCATCTTTATCTTGTTATAACAAGAACATTCAAGAACATAATCTATCTAGTTATGTTCTACATATTTTGTTTCAAAAGATTAAACTTCATAGTTGTATAAACTCATTACTTGTAGTTCTTGAAGTAACTTTGAAGTTACTTCACTTAAAGATCAACTTGGTTGAATCTTTAAAAGTAAGAGCAACTATGAATCATCTTCATGTTTAGATTAGCTTTCTACTTTATTTATTTCAAAGATTTAAAGTTTATAATCTTTAATTTTTGTTACTTGTGTTCTTGTTTGTTGTATGTTACTAGAATACCACCTTCATGGTTGGTTTAGGCTTATCATTCATTTCTTTATTTCTTATTGTTAGTTGCTTACTACACATTTGAACAAGGACATGAAACCAACAAGAGCTTACACTTTGGTGCAAGTATCATGGATCCAACACTTGGTTGTGATCTTTCTTAGTGTTCATGAACTTGTTCATAAACTTACATGTAACCTTGGTTCATCAAACACTTACGACACTTGCACTTGAGTTATGATGGACAAACCTTGGTCAAAATGATGTTAACACATCAACGAGTTGTACACTTGAAGCTATACGCATCAAGGATGAGAACCGTGATGAACATCAAACGCCAAGATCACCGGAACCCTTGAAAACCCACTGCATTCTGTCCAAAAGTTTCTGACCTACTGCTTCTGGAACAGACCAGTAGACCTGGGCTGTTCTAACCTTGATTTTTAGAAATAACTTTTCGAGTAGATAACTTTTCATATAGGACTCGTCTTAATCCGAGTTACGGTTTAGGATTTATGGCCCTCCGATCGTTACCATGTCCTTTAACGTTGTGCAGAAATTTCTGACCTACTCGCACTTAGACCGTCGCCACGGTCAAACCAAGACGAGTTTGCTTCTGTAAATTTTACCACACTTAAGGGACTCATAGACGGAGCCATGACCACTGGTCTCACCTTAATTCAGTAAGGGTAGAGGCCGTGGTGACTGACCGAAGTCAGCCTTTGTTTTAAACGACTTTCATAAACGAGTCTTACTTGTTACCTTTTGTTTAATGATGATTGATGATGACCCTTATGACCTTAATTACGTACTTGTAAACCTTTTGAGACGACTTATTGACTTAGTGCTATTTGACTTAGGTTGAGGACGTTTGGACCGTTACTTGCACACCACTTTCCGACTACTACCTTACCATTACTACTAATCATTGTGAGTTATAGCATTCCCTTTTTACTTTAACTTATTTTGGGAACTGAGAATACATGCGGATTTTATGTTTTACATACTAGGCACGAGTACTTAAACTTTATATATGTGTGGGTTATACAACGGCATAAACATTCCCTTTAGCTCGGTAACGTTTAATCATTGGTTTTTGAACCGTGAACGCGAATCTTAGATATGGATCCATAGGGTTTGACATCCCCACTCGGGCTAGTAGCGCTAGCATTTAACGAGTGTTTAATACTTCGAGGTTATACGCACTTGCCAAGTGCACTTTAAGGGGGTACATTAAACGTTAAGTTAGTTACCGGGTGCCCACGGTTAAGCATATACTTTTACATACTTTTGAAACGCTCGTTGTAGCACTGAAATCTCGTGGCCTACCTTACATACTGTTATACTTAAACTATAGCTCACCAACCTTTGTGTTGACCTTTTTAAGCATGTATTTTCTCAGGTGCTTGAAGTCGCTTCCGCTATCTTACTAGTCGTGCTGTAGAACCCGCTGCCTAGAGTTGTTATCGCATGACTACTTATGTTGCATTCAAACTTTTTTTCTTATGAACTTATGTTATGTAACGACCATTATGGTCACGTACACTTATTTAATGCTTCTACTTAGCGAAGCATACTTTTGATTTGTAAAACAATTGACGTATATTATGACGTCACTTTTATTTATAAATGTAAACTCTGTTTTGAAAACGCATATAGTACTTAACCTTGTAATGATCCTGTTGTTGATGGTCCGTACATGATGATTTAGTACGGGGCGTCACAATGTAACGACCCTGGTTTTACCAACGTTATTTATTAATAATTATTATTATTAATACGCTTGATTAAACGAATGTATGTTATTACATTTACATGTTGCTTTAATTGCCCGTACATGAACTTTAAATGCCCGAAACGTCTTTGTGACACCCGGAACTTGCACGAATAATATTTTAAGATATTATTTACATTCATGATTAATTTTATTAATCATTTTAATTAACTAAAGCTATTAGTTAGTTACTTGGGCTTAAGTTGGACTTTTATTGGATTACTTGCTAACTACTTGCAAACTTGGGCCTTTTAGTGTTAATGGACTTGTGTAAGCCCACCCTACTTATATTTATGAATTAACTAGCCCACATGACACTTGTAAGTATTAGTTTAGCATGTAACTAGTTAGTTTTACCATTAGGAATCTTGTTGGCTCACTATCCCCATGCAAACCCATCTATTATCCAACTTTATGAACTCTACCATGCAAATGACCACCAAACTTCTTCCTTCACCCTTGCTTATGCTGCTGGCCGAAAGTTGAGGCCTTTAGAGAGGTCATTTGCTTTCATTTATTCATTACTTCATTCCTTGTATCTCTCATTCAAACACACACACTTTACTTGCAATTTTCTTCTCTCTTTTTTTCTCTCAAGTTCTTTGTTCTTTGTAAGTAATTTGAAGACATTTCTTCTTCTTCTTTCTCCCTAAAAACCGTGGCCTTTTACCCCTTAAACATCATCATCAATTGTTGTTTGTTTACTTGTTCTTACTTAATGTTTGAATACATGTAGTTACTAGTTATATGTTACTTACTTTCTAACTTTCAAGAACAAACTTACTAGTTTGATTTCTTCATCTTTATCTTGTTATAACAAGAACATTCAAGAACATAATCTACCTAGTTATGTTCTACATATTTTGTTTCAAAATAACTAAAGTTCATAGTTGTATAAACTCATTACTTGTAGTTCTTGAAGTAACTTTGAAGTTACTTCACTTAAAGATCAACTTGGTTGAATCTTTAAAAGTATGAGCAACTATGAATCATTTTCTTGTTTATTTAGTTTTCTACTTTATTTGTTTCAAAGATTTAAAGTTTATAATCTTTATAATTGTTACTTGTGTTCTTGTTTGTTGTATGTTACTAGAATACCACCTTCATGGTTGGTTTAGGCTTATCATTCATTTTTATTTATTTCTTATTATTAGTTGCTTACTACACATTTGAACAAGGACATGAAACCAACAAGAGCTTACACTTTGGTGCAAGTATCATGGATCCAACACTTGGTTGTGATCTTTCTTAGTATTCATGAACTTGTTCATAAACTTACATGTAACCTTGGTTCATCAAACACTTACAACACTTGCACTTGAGTTATGATGGACAAACCTTGGTCAAAATGATGTTAACACATCAACGAGTTGTACACTTGAAGCTATACGCATCAAGGATGAGAACCGTGATGAACATCAAGCACCGAGACAACCGGAACTCTCCAAAACCCACTGTTCTGTCCAAAACCTACTGACCTGATGCTTCTGGAACAGACCAGTAGACCTGGGCTGTTCTAACCTTGATTTTTAGATAGAACTTTTCGAGTAGATAACTTTTCATATAGGACTCGTCTTAATCCGAGTTACGGTTTAGGATTTATGGCCCTCCGATCGTTACCATGTCCTTTAACGTTGTGCAGAAATTTCTGACCTACTCGCACTTAGACCGTCGCCACGGTCAAACCAAGACGAGTTTGCTTCTGTAAATTTTACCACACTTAAAGGACTCATATACGGAGCCATGACCACTGGTCTCACCTTAATTCAGTAAGGGTGGAGGCCGTGGTGACTGACCGAAGTCAGCCTTTGTTTTAAACGACTTTCATAAACGAGTCTTACTTGTTACCTTTTGTTTAATGATGATTGATGATGACCCTCATGACCTTAATTACGTACTTGTAAACCTTTTGAAAAGACTTATTGACTTAGTGCTATTTGACTTAGGTTGAGGACGTTTGGACCGTTACTTGCACACCACTTTCCCGACTACTACCTTACCGTTACTTCTAATCATTGTGAGTTATAGCATTCCCTTTTACTTTAACTTATTTTGGGAACTGAGAACACATGCGGATTTTATGTTTTACATACTAGGCACGAGTACTTAAACTTATATATGTGTGGGTTATATAACGGCAGAAACATTCCCTTTAGCTCGGTAACGTTTAATCATTGGTTTTTGAACCGTGAACGCGAATCTTAGATATGGATCCATAGGGTTTGACATCCCCACTCGGGCTAGTAGCGCTAGCATTTAACGAGTGTTTAATACTTCGAGGTTATACGCACTTGCCAAGTGCACTTTAAGGGGGTACATTAAACGTTAAGTTAGTTACCGGGTGCCCACGGTTAAGCATATACTTTTACATACATTTGAATCGCTCGTTGTAGCACTGAAATCTCGTGGCCTACTTACATTACTGTTATACTTAAACTATAGCTCACCAACCTTTGTGTTGACCTTTTTAAGCATGTATTTTCTCAGGTGCTTGAAGTCGCTTCCGCTATCGTACTAGTCGTGCTGTAGAACCCGCTGCCTAGAGTTGTTATCGCATGACTACTTATGTTGCATTCAAACTTTTTACTTATGAACTTATGTTATGTAACGACCATTATGGTCACGTACACTTATTTAATGCTTCTACTTAGCGAAGCATACTTTTGATTTGTAAAACAATTGACGTATGTTATGACGTCACTTTTATTTATGAATGTAAACTCTGTTTTGAAAACGCATATAGTACTTAACCTTGTAATGATCCTGTTGTTGATGGTCCGTACATGATGATTTAGTACGGGGCGTCACATTTGGTATCAGAGCATTGGTTGTAGGGAATTAGGATGCATTAGTGAGTCTAAGACCGACCCGAGTAGGATTCACTAATAGGGCTAATCTACAACTTGTTAGTTTACTTGTTTCCGCTGAACTTACTGCATGCTGCTGCTTACTGTTACTGCTATATGCCGTATGCTACTACATGATTTCATTACTGCATGCTATTACTTGCTTTCGATTGCATGCTAGTTTCGTACGATTACTGATATTGCCATGCTACTTATTGTTATACATGATTTAAACTGTTGGCCTATTATTTGCTTGCTTTATGACATACTGACATGGAAAATTTATTTTTCCTTGTTCAGATATTGGACGTTCCACCTACTGACATCCCGAGCGGCTCAGGCCCCGTTGTTCCACCCACTGCTGCACCTGTTGTTGCTGCTGCTGCTGCTGCTGCCGACATTCCGGCCCCGACACCCACTGGCGACCCCGGCGCCTCTAGTTCTGGAGCTAGCTCTAGTGTGCATATCCCGGCGTCTTCTTCCAGACCCCTGAGGCAACTGGCTCGCATTGGTGGCATGGAGATCCCCGCGGAGTTCGGGGAAGGACCCTTCCGTAATCACTGGCGCACACCTTGCCGACGCACTGTCGACGGCCGCTTAGCCGTGATTACGCCAGGCCGACACCGACAGATGTTGGCCGCTTTCGGATACGTTGAGCCACCCGCGCCACCACCGCATGATTCAGACGACGGTTCTTCCACCGATGCTTCTTCAGACGACACCTCATCTGACGACTCCAGTGATGAGGAGGATCCCGCTGACCGACCGATTCAGGCACCTTCTACCCCGCCGAAGAAGCGGTATCGCTTCGCTGGCATAATTCCTGGTCGTACTGTCACTGACGCTTATGGTCGGCGTCGTAGGATCACTGCTCGTAAACGGCTAGTGCCGTACCCCGCCGACCCACTGATATTACCGTCTCCACCCAGAGCCGGACCATCCACTTCAGCACCACCGGCTCCACCTGCACCGCCAGCACCACCTGCCCCATCACCTTCCTCTAATGAGGAAATGAGGCGGGAGATTGAGATTCTCCAGACTCGAGTTACTGAGCTCGAGGAGCAGTTGGCTCATGTTTTGGACATCTTGTACCCACCATCGCCGTAGGACTTTGTACTAGATTCTGTATTGTAATTTCTTTTGTAATTTCATATTTTACTTATGTAATGTACGAACTTATTGTAATGTATGAACTTATTATCATTAATGAATGGAATTTGTGTTGCTTACTTCTTGCGCAAGTGTTCTATTTACGTTATCATCTCATGGTTTTGTGGTACTTATATATGTTTGCATTACTTAATCAACATGTGTTGTGCTGTTTCATGTTGGTTGTTATATACTACATTATTATTATTTGCATAATTGATTTTGACTCGAGTCAAAATGTTTGTATAGAACATCATGGCCAACGGGAGATCTATCCCCACCGCGGCACAAATTGAGGAAATGATTAACGAGCGAGTCGCTGCTGCACTAGCTGAAAGACAACCCCAAGTTCCACCACCACCGCCTGTCAATCCACCTGTCGTCCGAGATGGGTGTACTTACAAGGAATTTCAAAACTGCAAGCCACACTACTTCAATGGCACTGAGGGACCCGTCGGTCTCACCAGATGGTTCGAAAAGTTGGAATCGGTATTCAGGGTTAGCAATTGTTCTGAGGCTAACAAAACGAAATTTGCATCTTGCACGCTGTCTGATGGCGCGCTCACATGGTGGAATACCATGGCCCAAGCGAGAGGAATTGATGAGGCGTATGCTACGCCTTGGGAAGAATTTAAATGTGCTATGATCGAGGAATACTGTCCGAGAACCGAGATTCAAAAGATGGAAATCGAATTTATGCAATTGAAAACCGTAGGGAACGACCTTAACAGCTACAACCGTAGGTTTTTGGAATTGGCTCTTATGTGTCCAACCATGGTCACCCCCGAATTTAAGCGTTTGGAGAAATACTTCTCGGGACTTCCTAAGTCCATCAAGGGTAATGTTACCTCATCCAAACCACCAAGTGTTCCCGAAGCAATGCGCATGGCGCATACTCTCTTGAATCAAATCATCCTGGACGAGCCGGAGAAGGCTAAGTTTGAAACTGTTAGTGGTGAAAAGAGGAAATGGGACAACAACCACAACAGCAACAGGGGTAGGAACTATGATCAAAACCCGGCAAAACGACATGAAGGGTTCAGGCAAAACAACAACATGCACAACAACAACACCAACCCCAACAACAACAACCGCACCAATCCGAACTACAAAGGAACCTTACCACAATGCAATAGGTGCTACAAGCACCACACTGGGTATTGCAATGTTATCTGTGAGAAGTGCCAACGATCTGGACATGTTGGCAAGGATTGCAAGGTTACCACTTTGAATGTGAAGCCAAACCACAACAACAATGGGCCTAAGAAGTGTTATGAATGTGGAAAGACGGGCCATTTCAGAAATGAGTGTCCTAACAAGCTTAAGGATGGCGGACCACCACGTGCTAGAGCCTTCAATGTTAATGCAAGGGACGCTCGCGATAACCCCGACTTGGTGACAGGTATATTCAAGATCAACAATCTTTTAGCTTCTGTCCTATTTGATACTGGTGCCGATAAGAGCTATGTGTGTAGACATTTTTGTGATAAGTTAGATTGGTCGTTAGTTCCTTTGAAGGAAAGTATACTTGTCGAGGTCGCCAATGGAAAACTTGAAAAGGTTGACCATATTAGTCGTGGAGCTATTATCAACATAGCTGGTGCAGATTTCGAAATTGATTTGATACCTATCAAACTGGGAAGTTTTGACGTGATCGTCGGTATGGATTGGTTGAGCAAGATAAAGGCCGATGTTATCTGTGGAGATAAAGCACTTCGCATACCACAAGGAGATGGCGAACCACTGGTTATCTATGGAGAGAGATGTACCTCGAAGTTGAACCTCATTAGTTGCGTGAAAGCGCAAAAGATTATGAAGAAGGGACGCTTTGCTGTCCTAGCACATGTGAAAGCAGTAGAAACTGAGGTGAAGAACGTGAACGACGTACGAATTGTGAACGAATTTTCTGATGTCTTCCCAGAGGAATTGCCTGGATTACCGCCGCAGAGAGCAGTAGAGTTTCAGATTGACTTAGTGCCAGGAGCTGCACCTGTAGCTCGCGCACCTTATAGACTCGCACCTTCCGAGATGCAAGAATTACAGAGTCAACTACAAGAACTGTTAGATCGAGGGTTTATCCAACCAAGCTTCTCACCTTGGGGCGCACCTGTGTTGTTTGTAAAGAAGAAGGATGGATCCTTCCGTATGTGTATCGACAACCGTGAACTCAACAAATTGACTATCAAGAATCGATATCCTCTTCCACGAATTGATGATCTTTTTGATCAACTACAAGGATCGAGCGTTTATTCAAAGATCGATTTGCGATCCGGATATCACCAGCTGAGGGTGAAGGAAAGTGACGTGATGAAAACTGCATTCAGGACCCGTTATGGTCATTATGAGTTCCTCGTGATGCCATTCGGTTTGACAAATGCACCTGCCGTGTTCATGGATCTCATGAATCGTGTCTGCAAGCCTTACTTGGATAAGTTTGTTATCGTCTTCATAGATGATATCCTCATCTACTCTAAGAGCGAAGAAGAACATGAGCAACACCTTCGACTAGTGCTTGAACTCTTAAGACAAGAGCAACTTTACGCCAAATTCTCCAAGTGCGAATTTTGGTTGAAGGAAGTACAGTTTTTGGGTCATGTTGTGAGCGACCAGGGTATCAAAGTTGATCCCGCCAAGATTGAAGCCATCAGCAAGTGGGAGACCCCCACTACTCCAACGCATATTCGCCAATTTCTAGGTCTCGCCGGTTATTATCGAAGGTTTATCGAAGGATTTTCTCTGATTGCGCGTCCTTTGACCGCACTGACTCACAAGGGTAAGAAGTTCATTTGGGAACCCACACACGAATCAGCATTCCAAACTTTGAAGAAGAAGTTAACCTCCGCACCTATCCTATCACTCCCTGAAGGCAGTGACGACTTTGTTGTTTATTGCGATGCATCGAAGAGTGGTTTTGGTTGTGTACTGATGCAACGATCAAAGGTTATTGCCTATGCCTCCCGCCAATTGAAGATTCACGAGCGGAACTACACTACACATGATCTTGAACTTGGAGCCGTTGTCTTTGCACTCAAATTGTGGAGACATTATTTGTATGGAACTAAGAGCACTATCTTCACCGATCACAAGAGTGTCCAGCACATCTTCGATCAGAAGCAATTGAATATGAGACAGCGTCGATGGATCGAGACGCTCAACGACTACGATTGTGAACTCCGTTATCACCCTGGCAAGGCCAATGTTGTAGCTGACGCTTTAAGTCGAAAGGAGAGGACGGCACCTCTCCGTGTTAGGGCTCTGAACATCACCATCCATTCGAACCTCAACAACCAGATCAGAGTAGCCCAAGTTGAGGCTCTCAAGGAGGAGAACATATCTCACGAGCATTTGAACATACTTGTCTCTCGATTCGAGGTTAGAGAGTCTGGACTCCGATGTTATGCCGGAAGAATTTGGGTACCTTACTATGGAGATCTACGAAGCCTGATACTTGATGAAGCACACAAATCGAGATATTCGATTCACCCCGGTGCAGGTAAGATGTACCACGACCTTAAAGAACAGTATTGGTGGCCGAATCTTAAGAAGGACGTTGCGACTTATGTTGGTAAGTGTTTGACTTGCTCGAAGGTTAAAGCCGAACATCAGAGACCTTCTGGGTTACTTCAACAGCCGGAAATCCCACAATGGAAGTGGGAAAGGATCACAATGGATTTCATTACTAAGCTGCCGAAGACGGTGGGCGGATGCGATACTATTTGGGTTATTGTTGACCGCCTCACCAAATCTGCACACTTTCTAGCGATGAAGGAAACTGATACAATGGAAAGACTTGCTCAGCTGTACATCAAAGAGGTTGTATCTCGTCATGGTGTACCTTTATCAATCATCTCCGATCGCGATCCCCGTTTTGCTTCCAGATTTTGGCGTTCTTTGCAAGAAGCCATGGGAACTCGTCTTGACATGAGTACTGCTTATCATCCTCAGACTGACGGGCAAAGTGAACGAACGATTCAGACCTTGGAGGACATGCTGCGTGCATGTGTCATTGATTTTGGAAAGGCCTGGGAAAGGCATTTGCCACTCGCCGAATTCTCGTACAATAACAGTTATCACTCAAGCATTAATGCTGCACCTTTTGAAGCATTGTATGGTCGTAAGTGCCGATCTCCTATTTGTTGGGCCGAAGTAGGCGAAAAGCAAATCACCGGACCCGAGGTAGTTCACGAAACGACGGAGAAGATTGCTCAGATTCAAGCTAGACTTAAGACTGCCCGTGATCGCCAAAAGAGCTATGCCGATCTTAAACGGAAAGACTTTGAATTTAATATTGGTGATCGTGTAATGTTGAAGGTTGCACCTTGGAAAGGTGTGATCCGTTTTGGAAAACGTGGAAAGTTGAACCCACGATACATTGGTCCATTCGAGATCTTGGAACGTGTTGGACCAGTTGCATACCGTTTGGATCTACCAGCACAATTGAGCTCAGTTCATCCTACCTTCCATGTGTCAAACTTGAAGAAGTGTCTTGCTGCACCCGAACTCATCATACCATTGGAAGAACTTACTATTGATGACAAACTCCACTTTGTGGAGGAACCTGTTGAGATTATGGATCGTGAGATCAAAACTTTGAAACGCAACAAGATTCCGATTGTACGAGTACGATGGAATGCCAAACGAGGACCTGAGTTTACTTGGGAACGAGAGGATCAAATGATGCGGAAATATCCTCATCTTTTCCCGACTCCTCCATCTACTTCAGCTTAAAATTTCGGGACGAAATTTTCTTTAACAGGTGGGTAATGTAACGACCCTGGTTTTACCAACGTTATTTATTAATAATTATTATTATTAATACGCTTGATTAAACGAATGTATGTTATTACATTTACATGTTGCTTTAATTGCCCGTACATGAACTTTAAATGCCCGAAACGTCTTTGTGACACCCGGAACTTGCACGAATAATATTTTAAGATATTATTTACATTCATGATTAATTTTATTAATCATTTTAATTAACTAAAGCTATTAGTTAGTTACTTGGGCTTAAGTTGGACTTTTATTGGATTACTTGCTAACTACTTGCAAACTTGGGCCTTTTAGTGTTAATGGACTTGTGTAAGCCCACCCTACTTATATTTATGAATTAACTAGCCCACATGACACTTGTAAGTATTAGTTTAGCATGTAACTAGTTAGTTTTACCATTAGGAATCTTGTTGGCTCACTATCCCCATGCAAACCCATCTATTATCCAACTTTATGAACTCTACCATGCAAATGACCACCAAACTTCTTCCTTCACCCTTGCTTATGCTGCTGGCCGAAAGTTGAGGCCTTTAGAGAGGTCATTTGCTTTCATTTATTCATTACTTCATTCCTTGTATCTCTCATTCAAACACACACACTTTACTTGCAATTTTCTTCTCTCTTTTTTTCTCTCAAGTTCTTTGTTCTTTGTAAGTAATTTGAAGACATTTCTTCTTCTTCTTTCTCCCTAAAAACCGTGGCCTTTTACCCCTTAAACATCATCATCAATTGTTGTTTGTTTACTTGTTCTTACTTAATGTTTGAATACATGTAGTTACTAGTTATATGTTACTTACTTTCTAACTTTCAAGAACAAACTTACTAGTTTGATTTCTTCATCTTTATCTTGTTATAACAAGAACATTCAAGAACATAATCTACCTAGTTATGTTCTACATATTTTGTTTCAAAATAACTAAAGTTCATAGTTGTATAAACTCATTACTTGTAGTTCTTGAAGTAACTTTGAAGTTACTTCACTTAAAGATCAACTTGGTTGAATCTTTAAAAGTATGAGCAACTATGAATCATTTTCTTGTTTATTTAGTTTTCTACTTTATTTGTTTCAAAGATTTAAAGTTTATAATCTTTATAATTGTTACTTGTGTTCTTGTTTGTTGTATGTTACTAGAATACCACCTTCATGGTTGGTTTAGGCTTATCATTCATTTTTATTTATTTCTTATTATTAGTTGCTTACTACACATTTGAACAAGGACATGAAACCAACAAGAGCTTACACTTTGGTGCAAGTATCATGGATCCAACACTTGGTTGTGATCTTTCTTAGTATTCATGAACTTGTTCATAAACTTACATGTAACCTTGGTTCATCAAACACTTACAACACTTGCACTTGAGTTATGATGGACAAACCTTGGTCAAAATGATGTTAACACATCAACGAGTTGTACACTTGAAGCTATACGCATCAAGGATGAGAACCGTGATGAACATCAAGCACCGAGACAACCGGAACTCTCCAAAACCCACTGTTCTGTCCAAAACCTACTGACCTGATGCTTCTGGAACAGACCAGTAGACCTGGGCTGTTCTAACCTTGATTTTTAGATATAAATTTTCGAGTAGATAACTTTTCATATAGGACTCGTCTTAATCCGAGTTACGGTTTAGGATTTATGGCCCTCCGATCGTTACCATGTCCTTTAACGTTGTGCAGAAATTTCTGACCTACTCGCACTTAGACCGTCGCCACGGTCAAACCAAGACGAGTTTGCTTATGTAAATTTTACCACACTTAAGGGACTCATAGACGGAGCCATGACCACTGGTCTCACCTTAATTCAGTAAGGGTGGAGGCCGTGGTGACTGACCGAAGTCAGCCTTTGTTTTAAACGACTTTCATAAACGAGTCTTACTTGTTACCTTTTGTTTAATGATGATTGATGATGACCCTCATGACCTTAATTACGTACTTGTAAACCTTTTGAAACGACTTATTGACTTAGTGCTATTTGACTTAGGTTGAGGACGTTTGGACCGTTACTTGCACACCACTTTCCCGACTACTACCTTACCGTTACTTCTAATCATTGTGAGTTATAGCATTCCCTTTTACTTTAACTTATTTTGGGAACTGAGAACACATGCAGATTTTATGTTTTACATACTAGGCACGAGTACTTAAACTTATATATGTGTGGGTTATATAACGGCAGAAACATTCCCTTTAGCTCGGTAACGTTTAATCATTGGTTTTTGAACCGTGAACGCGAATCTTAGATATGGATCCATAGGGTTTGACATCCCCACTCGGGCTAGTAGCGCTAGCATTTAACGAGTGTTTAATACTTCGAGGTTATACGCACTTGCCAAGTGCACTTTAAGGGGGTACATTAAACGTTAAGTTAGTTACCGGGTGCCCACGGTTAAGCATATACTTTTACATACATTTGAATCGCTCGTTGTAGCACTGAAATCTCGTGGCCTACTTACATTACTGTTATACTTAAACTATAGCTCACCAACCTTTGTGTTGACCTTTTTAAGCATGTATTTTCTCAGGTGCTTGAAGTCGCTTCCGCTATCTTACTAGTCGTGCTGTAGAACCCGCTGCCTAGAGTTGTTATCGCATGACTACTTATGTTGCATTCAAACTTTTTACTTATGAACTTATGTTATGTAACGACCATTATGGTCACGTACACTTATTTAATGCTTCTACTTAGCGAAGCATACTTTTGATTTGTAAAACAATTGACGTATGTTATGACGTCACTTTTATTTATGAATGTAAACTCTGTTTTGAAAACGCATATAGTACTTAACCTTGTAATGATCCTGTTGTTGATGGTCCGTACATGATGATTTAGTACGGGGCGTCACATTCACAGCAGCTATGGTTCGTTGATGGTTGAAGTGGTTGGTTACTAACTCGAAACTGGAACAGGAGATGAGGGTTTTTGGGTGGTTTGTTGTTTTGGTTTTCGTTGGCTAAAACAGTAGCAGCAATCCGTGATTGTTTGTTGTGGTTTATGGTGGGTTTACAATGGTGGGTTGTGACGGTTTTCAACAATCACAGGAGAGAGAGAGAGGGACGATAGAGAGAGAGGAAGATGGATGTGGTATTATTCTTAGTTCCAATAGAAACAGAAACTAGAAGTAATCGGATTTCATTGGTTTCGATCGTACAATCCAACGAACACAGGCTCGAAATTAGCAGTAGTTTACATGGGATTTAGGTGGTTCATGGTGGTGCTTTTTAATTGAATACGAAAGGAAGAGAAAGAGAGATTATAGGGTGATGACAAAGGTGTTGTGATTTGCGAATGGAAGCAAAACAGGAAAATAGATGGGTGTATGTGGGTTTGATCAAAGTAGAACACAGAACAAGTACTAGCAGTATAGCAATTTACAATAGTTATAGAAAGTTTAAGGAAGATAGATATTGAGATGGTTGAGGGCTTGTTCTTGTTGATAGCTCACGATGGTATTGGTGTCAGGAAGGTGGTTTAAAGATCGGTTTTCTTATGAGCTGGAGTGGTGATGGGTGTTCGGTGGTGGTGGCAGCCGGTGGTAAGTGATGGTTGCGGGTTTATGGTGGTGAAGGTGTTTAATTGTAGGAAGAAGAAGAACACATTGAGGTGGAGATTAAGAAGTAATATAAGAGTGTAAGGCTGAGTGAATTCATTCATAAAGTAAAACATTTGTTTGTTTTATACACGATTGAATGTTTGACAGGAAATTCCATTAAGAAAATTACAAAAAGAAGAAAGGGATTTGTAACAAACTTTGGATCACTTGTTTGTTTAAATACTGTTATAAATTTGTACTATCAATCAATCAGCTACAGAATGGAGAAAGACATGACACAGATTTTTGGCTCTTTGGAAAAAAATTCGTATAATATAACAATATATAATTAATGCATATTTGTTTAAGTTATATAATTTACTCAATGTATTTATCCATATATATATCGGTGTATATATATATATTATATATCTTTTATGTTTATAGCTGTGTTCAAATATCTAGTGAATATTTATAATAATTTCAATTAATAAAAAAAAAAAATTTGTATTTATAATACTTATGATTAATTATAGAAATGGAATTACTACTAATAATATTACATATAAAAATACTCATAATAATAAAAGTAGATAAACTAAAAAAAATATTATTACAATTGATTTTATGTTTTATTTTACACATTTAATTTTTAATGTTTAATTTATATTTATTTATTATTTATATTTATTTATTTATATACATACCTAATTACATCCAATTGTTCGTGAATCGTCGGGCATGGTCAAAGGGTAACTGATTAACCGGATATAGATTTCAAACTTTCTAGACTCAAAATTAGGGTTTTTGCTTATCGTGTCGGAAACATATAGAGTTTAAAGTTTAAATTTGGTCGGAAATTTCCGGGTCGTTACAGTACCCACCCGTTAAATAAATTTCGTCCCCGAAATTTGGTAGAGATTGTCATAAATAACAATAGGAATGTTTTCATGACAAATATGAGGTAATAATAGAGTTTTATCATTATCGGAAGATATGAATAAAACGTTTCGATCATGTGAAGCGCACGAGTGAAGCTATCACAAAAGAATGAAATGAGTGAATATGAAATTGTTTTAACCGATGACGTGACTAGAATTGATTTTCGGGATTTAAGGGTTTTAAGGAAAATCTTACGTAATAAGATTTGGTCCTTTGGCGATCAGGATCTTCTTTAATTTATTGCGGCAATTGATTTCGATTTCTTTGTCGGATATTTCACTATAAATCCACCTATTCGTTTCTTCTCCCGTCCTAGAGTCAAGCGAGCAATGATCCGGAATTCGTAGGTATAAAATTCGAAATGAACGTAGCTAATGCTCTAAGAAAGATATGGTAATGAAACGATTTTGATTTGTTAAATTACAGATTATCCTGGAAAAGATAATATGTTCCTAATATGTTTGGGAATTGGATAGAGTGTAAGAGCCGTGTAAATGGCACATGATGATGGTACTGTGAATCATCACATTCCATTAGAAACTCAACATGACTTACTGTAATATAATGAAGTTGATCAAGTTTCATTATATTATACTAATTCATGCATCAGTTCCCAACACTACTTCAAAACATTCATATTTAAACTCGAAGATTTTAGAACTTAGAAACTAACACAGTTTCTTTTATGTTGTAACGCAGATGTTAGGGAGTGGTAAATGTTTTCAGATAAAGATTGTTGTGAAAATATCTCCAGAAATATGGAGAATGTGTATAACGGAAGATATGAAGATGTCTTATAATATCTAAGATAAGATGATGATGAAGAATATCATCCAGAAAAGGTTTAAAATAAAGAGTAGGGTTCTTACTAACGGTTTCAGTGGGCACTGAATCGTTTGGATTTTTTTTTTTTTTTTTTTTTTTAAGTCGGGTTTAGTTTTCATGATTTGTCCACGGTCTCCTTCATACTTTGCTCAATCCGTTTTCCAGTTTCAACCCTTCTCTTTTTCTGGGGTTTTCCAACATACTGTACTTCATTGTAAACTTTTGACTATTAAGGTCGTTTACGGTTTTTACTGCTCCATCAGCATTTCAAGAACTACTTCATAGTCCAGGGTGTTTTTCAGAAATTCCACATTTGGAGTATGAAATTTTTAGGGATAGGCGTCATAGGTATAACTGGAGAAGTTCGGCGAGATTTTCAAAATACTGATTATGGATTTTGCCCAAGAGATAACGAACTGCTGGTACATCTGAGGATAATATTGTGGAATATAAAAGGTTCTCCGGTAATGACGGCGAAAGAATAACGTGTATATCGAGATTATAATAAGAGTAGTCTCACTGAGAAATCGAAGTGGAGCTGTGACAAAATTAGCTCCCTGAAAAGAAATTGTAGGGTTGTTTTTGTTAATAAATGGCAAAGGATTCAACACGATATGTGTTAAACTATGAATTTGGATTCGAAAGTTTTTCTGGTGCATAAATCTTTTCTTCCGCAGATGAAGTGCGGCTGGTTCATCTTTTCGATCGAGGTGTTTTCAAAAATCATGAAAAGATTTGAACGTGGATTGTAATTGTCGAGATACAAATGAGGTTTAAGATGAAATCAAGTGGCAAACTTGAAGATTAGTTTAGTTTCATATGTTATAATCAATATTTTAATTCATTTTACTTGTCTATAGTTAGCAGTCTATTAGTCCGATTGTCCAATGGTCCAATAGTTTAACAGTTCAATATATTCATATATAATTTAATATACATAATTAATACGTATCGTGACCCGTGTACCGGTCTCAGTGTCGATCACAACTCAAAGTATATATATATTTTGGAATCAACTCCGACCCTGTATAGCCAACCCCCACCTTCACATATAGAGTGTCTATGGTTGTTCCAAAACATATATATAGATGGGTCAATATGATAAGTCGAAACCTTGCATACGTGTCCCGTTATTTAAAATGCGTAAAATAAATAAATATATATCATGACCCATTATACAACGTATTGTCTCAGAATTATTCCGACGTATTGCTGTACATGTGTCCCGACAGTATGTACAGTGCAGAAATTAAAATTGCGAGAATGTAAATTGCGATAAATTAAATGTTAATCAGTTAGCTGGGAACAGTTAGCCGGAAAAGTTAGCGTGGATTCCTATCACAATTTCAATTAATTAATTCATTTGTTTCTAACACTTTTTATTTTCGTCCAATGTTTTCTTCATTATGCCACTTGTTGGATTCTGATAGGTCAAAATCCAAATATGAAATTTGAATAGAAATGGTTATTCTGTGGTGAACGGATACGTATATCGGTAGTTGTAAGTAGGATAGTAAATGATCGTTGAATCAGATTCGAAGAATGTACAGTGTAACTTATTAATGTGAATTCTAAATATTCCTCGGGTACTACCCACCCGTTAAAATATTTTCATCATTAACAGTTTGTACGAAAGAATTTTTAATTACAATCTTTATGAAAATATACTTGCATATATTTTTTTTTTCTTCAGATGTAATCATAGATTTAATGAGTCAATAAAATGTTAAACTCATCAGGTTTATTGTTAATACTAGATTACATAATCTCTAAAGCATTAGTGATTACTTAGTCGCCATATTGAACGAAGGTAACGAGGTAGAATGGTACGTAAATCGAAGATAATCGATGTAGAACGATATGTAGAATGAAAATAAAGTGGATAGAGCGATACGTAGAACGGTGATTATACTCGAGGTGTAATTTGTGACGTTGAGATTTACGACGTGGTTGTGGTTTGAGGGTGATAAGGATACCATTGACGTTGATGATGGTGATATGGATTATGCTGCTGGTGTTGCTGCTGGTGTTTGTAACCTCCGCACCAGATTCTCCAAAACCATTACTCGAGCACGTAGTTCGTTAACTTCTTATATTATGTCAGGATGATTGACGATTGAAACGAGCGGATGAGTAAGATTCGAAATGTATAATCGTGACAGGATACTCTAGAAATGAGAGGGTAAAGGGTTTCTCGAACAGGTTCGCCGGTAAGTGCTTTCAGGTTCATTGCCAAGAGAAAATCGATGAATGGAATGGATCTTCGATGTGAAATGATTTTTGAATATAGAATGATATTCTAACTTCATAGAATATCTATATATAATACTAAAGATTTCGTAGACTACCGAGGATTTTACGGCATATGTCAGGCAAGTCTACAGATGCGCTAAGATATGAATTATCAGATACGCTGAGATATGAATTTTGTCTATACACTATCGATGCACTAAATGCAGTAAGACGTGTCTAGACTTATGAATGATAAGCAGACAATTTCCTAGGGATAATAAGCAGATGATTTCCGACTAGATGTGATAAGCAAAACTTTTTGACATGTAGACACGGTCAAAGTCCAGACTCATTAATGTATCCTAACAACTACTAGTCAGACACACTAATGCAAGACCTGGTTCACTAAGACCACCGCTCTGATACCACCTGTGAGGACCTCGACCTTATCCTCCCGGACGAAGTCATCAACATTTGGTCCCATTGCGAGGATCGACTCCAAGTAATGTCCTTAACATGAGCAAATGCACAGCGGAAGACTTAATTTGTACCAGAGAATAACATGCTTTAAAATGTCAACATAAAGTTGGTGAGATATATAGGTTTGATGCTAGCAGCGTTATAATAATGGACCACAAGATTTCATATGTAAACATTTTAATAAAAATATTCTAAGTGGTTGAGCACTTGGTAACCATACTTAACATTTAATCACGTCGCATATTTCCTTTATTATGAAATCTTACTACACCGTACCAAGTGTAGTCACGAAACGAAGTACTGTGCAACCGTTGAATACTGGTCGTCCAGTCCGGTTGGGGTTGTCAGGCCCGATAGATCTATCAACAGGATTCGCGTTTACAATACCGCTGTAAATAATAGTTACCAAGCTACAGGGAAGTATGCCAGTGGTACAACTCAACGTAGAATATATTTTTCAGTTACTTGTGTCCATAACGTAAAACATAAAATACATGTATTCTCATCCCGAAATACTTAGAGTTTAAAAGTGGGACTATATACTCACCTAGTGTATTTTGTAGTAAAAATACATATAACACCATTGATCAATTATAAGGTTGGCCTCGGATTCACGAACCTATTATTCAATCATGTATATTTATTAATACACATAATCGTAATCGAACAACTTTATTTATTATATCTTAATTTATTTATACACATAATACCGCTCGACTAAGTATATATATTTATTTTATAATGTATAACGTATTATGATTAATACCTTTATATATATATATTTTTTTTTTATTAATACTTATAATAGATTATATTATATATGTAATACATAATTTAATGAATGTTATAACAATATTAATTTTTAATAAAACAGATACTTTTAATAAAAATGTTAAATTTTCATAATAATGATAAAAAAAAAATTGGTCTTACTAGTAATAACAATGATAATAATATATTTTCTTTTAGTAATGATAATAAAATCATGTTATTAACTTTAGTAATAATATTAAGTTATTTTAATTATAATAACAACAATAATAATAATAATAATAATAATCAAAATCATATTGGTAGTAACGTTAATAATTATAATAATAACCATTATAACAATAATAACAATAATAATAATTTTTGTAAAGGAAAATACCTTCAAAAAGCCTTTCTAAAAAAAAAATGCCCCGAGCAGGGCTTGAACTCGGGACCTCTCGTATCCACACCAACACCCTCACCATTCATCTGATGCGTTTTATCTGATTATACACAGACCCTTAATTACATAACCCGTCTTTCTTGTTTTATATTTTCACGGCCCAACAACAAAATTGGGTCTCGGCCCAACCAATATATATATTTTCTTTTTTTATACGGTCCGTATTTTCTAAAGTCCATAAATCCACTAGGTTATAAAAATATCTGTTGTTTAATTCATACCACCGTGACTTGCTTTTAATCAGAATAATCGACAGGTTTGATCTTTACAGCTGTACATCGTTATCCTAAATCACTTTATCATCACGTGTTTATCATCACACTCGTCACTTTATAATATGCATCGAGATGTTGATTTAACCAGAAAAATAAAACCCAACCGTTGGGAGTAGCAGATCAGAAGGGAAAACAGGTATAGCAGCAGCTCTCCATGGTTGTGAAGTTCTTCGAGCAGAAATAAGAAGAAATATGGCGGTAGCGTATAGGAAATCATAAATAGAAGTACTGGTTATCGAAGGTTTATAAATGGTTTTCGACGGACTGTAGCAGCATTCGTGTAGTTTGAGAAGCGAAACAGAAAAAGAAACGTATAGCAATTTGATGGTTTGAGAGAGAGAAAGGAAAAGAGAGAGATGATTGGAGATAATGGTTTATGGTGACAGAAGTAGAAAACGTATGCAACTTAACAGCAGCTATGGTTCGTTGATGGTTGAAGTGGTTGGTTACTAACTCGAAACTGGAACAGGAGATGAGGGTTTTTGGGTGGTTTGTTGTTTTGGTTTTCGTTGGCTAAAACAGTAGCAGCAATCCGTGATTGTTTGTTGTGGTTTATGGTGGGTTTACAATGGTGGGTTGTGACGGTTTTCAACAATCACAGGAGAGAGAGAGAGGGACGATAGAGAGAGAGGAAGATGGATGTGGTATTATTCTTAGTTCCAATAGAAACAGAAACTAGAAGTAATCGGATTTCATTGGTTTCGATCGTACAATCCAACGAACACAGGCTCGAAATTAGCAGTAGTTTACATGGGATTTAGGTGGTTCATGGTGGTGCTTTTTAATTGAATACGAAAGGAAGAGAAAGAGAGATTATAGGGTGATGACAAAGGTGTTGTGATTTGCGAATGGAAGCAAAACAGGAAAATAGATGGGTGTATGTGGGTTTGATCAAAGTAGAACACAGAACAAGTACTAGCAGTATAGCAATTTACAATAGTTATAGAAAGTTTAAGGAAGATAGATATTGAGATGGTTGAGGGCTTGTTCTTGTTGATAGCTCACGATGGTATTGGTGTCAGGAAGGTGGTTTGAAGATCGGTTTTCTTATGAGCTGGAGTGGTGATGGGTGTTCGGTGGTGGTGGCAGCCGGTGGTAAGTGATGGTTGCGGGTTTATGGTGGTGAAGGTGTTTAATTGTAGGAAGAAGAAGAACACATTGAGGTGGAGATTAAGAAGTAATATAAGAGTGTAAGGCTGAGTGAATTCATTCATAAAGTAAAACATTTGTTTGTTTTATACACGATTGAATGTTTGACAGGAAATTCCATTAAGAAAATTACAAAAAGAAGAAAGGGATTTGTAACAAACTTTGGATCACTTGTTTGTTTAAATACTGTTATAAATTTGTACTATCAATCAATCAGCTACAGAATGGAGAAAGACATGACACAGATTTTTGGCCCTTTGGAAAAAAATTCGTATAATATAACAATATATAATTAATGCATATTTGTTTAAGTTATATAATTTACTCAATGTATTTATCCATATATATATCGGTGTATATATATATATATTATATATCTTTTATGTTTATAGCTGTGTTCAAATATCTAGTGAATATTTATAATAATTTCAATTAATAAAAAAAAAATTTGTATTTATAATACTTATGATTAATTATAGAAATGGAATTACTACTAATAATATTACATATAAAAATACTCATAATAATAAAAGTAGATAAACTAAAAAAAATATTATTACAATTGATTTTATGTTTTATTTTACACATTTAATTTTTAATGTTTAATTTATATTTATTTATTATTTATATTTATTTATTTATATACATACCTAATTACATCCAATTGTTCGTGAATCGTCGGGCATGGTCAAAGGGTAACTGATTAACCGGATATAGATTTCAAACTTTCTAGACTCAAAATTAGGGTTTTTGCTTATCGTGTCGGAAACATATAGAGTTTAAAGTTTAAATTTGGTCGGAAATTTCCGGGTCGTTACAGCGAGTAGTAGTATATGGATCCATAGGACTTGATATCCCCGTCCGAGCTAGAGCACTAGCCTTTTAACAGACGTATGCTATTTGAGAAGCGTACACGTTGGTTTGCGTGCATTATTAAGATGATTATACAAAGGGTACAAATTATATATACGTTAAGTTTAGTTACCAGGGTGCTCAATTTCGTAGAATATTTTGATAAACGTTTCTGGATGAAACAACTGAAATCTTGTGATCCACCTTTATATACAGATTATGCGAAACACTAAAACTATGAACTCACCAACCTTTGTGTTGACACTTGTTAGCATGTTTATTCTCAGGTTCCCTAGAAGTCTTCCGCTGTTTGCTTATATGTTAGACAAGCTATGTGCATGGAGTCGTACATGGCATATTTATCAAGGAAACGTTGCATTCACCAAATCATCACCATGTATCTTATTTTAACTGCATTGTCAACGGAATTACTATTGTAAACTATTATTTACGGTGATTGTCTATATGTAGAAATTAGCAGATGTCGAAAACCTTTGATTTAAATATTCATTTATGGTGTGCCTTTTCAAAAGAATGCAATGTTTACAAAACGTATCATATAGAGGTCAAATACCTCGCAATGAAATCGATGAATGACGTGTTCGTCCATATGGATTTGGAGCGATCGTCACAATTTATCAATTAGTTTTACGGATGACTTTGACACTAACGATCGTAAATATTTCTTTGTTAAGTAGAATCATGCGCAATGCACATGAGAGTAATTCCGTCTTTTTGTCTATTCCTTCATGTTTCTATCACCATTCACCTATCCTCGTCATCATCCCAAAATTTCAATCTTCTAAAATTTCAACCTTCTTTGTTTTAATTTTCATTTTCTATCTTCAATATTCGTGTTTAAAATCATCATCTTCATATCTATTTTGCTACAGTTTCTGCTATTTTGGCCAAAACTCGAATTCTTCATTAGAACTTCAAATTAAAAAGTCTAGTAGCCTTATAATCATCAAAAAAATCGTTCTCAACAGAAACACAATTACAATCCATCTTTTGCCCGTAAAATCAGAAAATATCGTCGGAAAAGTTACAAGGAATGTTTTGATCGTTACGACATTTTGGATCGAATTATAAAAACCTAAAAATGCAGAAAGGTTGGAAATATTTTAGTGAAGATGTCTGCAAATATATATATTTTTTTTCATATCTTAATTCGCTTGTTTGAATTATCAATTTTTGATTTATTATATAGAAATTGTTTTTGCTTCAAATCACTTGATTGTTGGGAATTGGGTTAAAACAATTTCTAAAGTAACCTATAATTAAATGAACTTCAATATATAATAGATAAAAACAAAAACTAGTATCTTCGTAACTAATGGTGCTCCGTATGGTCTGCACACATGGTGAAGGACAGATGGTCCATCAGGAAGAAAAAAGTATGTTCGGAAGAGAATATCTTCAAATGTATCCGGCCAACGTTATCTGTCATGAAAATAGTTAATAAAATAAGTAAAGCCATTCAGCGTACAACGTAAGCCCTTCAGGCCGCCTATAGTGCATAAGCCCTTTATATCTGAAGAACAAAGCGCGTGGGTAGCACGAATGTCACATCAGTATGGTTGGACTAAGTCGGTTAATTCTACTGACCAATGCGAAGCCCTGATACCTATAAATAGGACACTTGAGGCAACACTTGACACAGACAATTGACTGAGAACTCACACGATACTTTCTCTCTCTATAATTCAAGAGCATACAACACGCTAGACGGACCAACTCACAGTTTGGATCCGGAGGACAACTTAAGCCACCTTACAGTTTCTATACTCGATCCGCGTCTGCAGGGATTTCATCCCGAGAGCGACAAGTCAACCCACAACGCACATCGCTGAACGAAACACCGTACCTATACTTGTAACCGCTAGCCGGGAATAAGTATAAACACTAACAAACAATTTTTTTATTTTTTTTTATTTTTAATTTTAGAAATAATTGAAGAGCTGAAACATCCATAACATGAACACATGGATGATGGATCCCTATTTTATTTTGTTTTCTTTTCCAAAAAAAATAAGTGAACACATGGGCATCGGTATAAATTGTTATTGTTTTGGCCCAAATACGGGAACGTGGACAAGGATATGATTTTTTGTGAACAAATATGATCACGTTATAAAAAGTCATTTTTTTTAGGTAAAGCACTAAAGCTAACAACTACTACTTACATAATACAAACTAATAGCTACCACTAACTAACACACAAAGACCATTTGATAGATGAACTTTAGCCTTGCACTTTAAAGATCTCCAACTCTAAAGAAATCTTTCAAAACTTCCCATTAAAACCTTCTAGTTAACCTCTAGTTAGCATGCACAAAAGTATTATTATACATATCGGATATGAATCTTTTGTCTCCAATTACCCGAGATCTCACCAACTCAATATATGCTTAGTGACTCTATGTCTTCAATCATTTATTTTAGTGCGACAATAATTTAATTATATAACACAGTTTTGCGTGTTAACAACAACTATAAAGGATTTGTTATATAAAATTCTTTTAATTATTCATATTCACAAAGAATACAGTTTCTTAACAGCCCCCACTGTTTTCCTTCAGAGCAAAAATGAGACAGACAATGAGAATCAAACATACTGTTCACAAAGACGAATAGGATATACGAAGCACAATCATAGTTTTTATCCATTTATGAAGAAAGTCCCTAATGCTATGCACAAAAGTGTGAAAATGAAGATTGTTCAGTCTACAACTATTCTCTAATTCAACTAAATCACACTCCAACTATAGATTCGGTTCGGTCTTGCACAGCCAAACGCTCTGACACATCAGCCAACGATTTAAGGTTGCATTTAATGAGTGCTTCCACAAAGTAACATGTCTCATCTTTCGTGTTACCATCAGGCACATCCACCACAAACGATTCAATCACCAAAGTCCCTGGCCTCGCATCAATAATCTCTGGATGAAGCGTGATGATTGAAGAGTAATTCTGTCAAATTCAAGAGATAAGCGATAATTTTAAATGAATAATGAATAATTGTGAGTGTTTGGTTAGGGTATAAGACTTACACGCAGCCTGTGATCACCACCAACTATTCTCATGCCTAATATATGTTCTTCTTCATTGAAAAGTTCGAGTCGCTCTGTACTTGTGGTTGCAGGAAGCCCAGATCGAACATTTACTTCTCTGACACTACCAATTTCAAGGTCACCTTGCACATTACATCCACTCACAAACGGTTTGTATTTTTGTGGTTGATCAAACCTCCTCACCAAAGACCATACCTTTAAAAAAACAAGTAAAACATTTAGAAATTAGAATATATTCCAGTTCCAATTATTAGTATCATACAGTGCCAAGGTTTTTCAAGTTTTCACTAAAATTATTGATTTAATGAGCCCATCTTTATAGTTTTTCAAATATGCTTTTGCTTAATTTTTTTTTTCCTTTAAAAAGTCGACACCTTTGTTGCTGTTGAGCTTGGTTAGCAAGCAAATATCCCATTTGCTGTAGTGAAAAATGCAGTTTTTTTTTCCAGAAATAGTGGTTTGTCTTCTTAAAAATGGTGGTATGTTTTTCTAAAAAAGGAGTAATATACAATGCGATTTTTGATGAAACAACGATGGAACATGAGACAAATTCCTAAATTGATACCGAGGGACATTAACTTTACATGGTTTATTAGGTATTTAGACATCAAAAGGGCCATTTAGGAACATGACCATACAATTTACATGTTCAAATACAAATCCATGGTAGCAAATTCCTAGTTCCTAGTTATTTTCGTTAATGTGAGACACTGGAACTGTATAAATATCTTTTTGCCTGGTCTAAAATTGTTCATTTGCTTATACTTGAAAATACAAATTCTAAATCCAGTACCCCTAGCATAATCTGGTATCATATCCATTCATAGAAAAAGTAGATACACTTCTCATTCAAAATCTAACCTAAAAATTTACAAAATCATTCATAACACTCCTTTCATTCCAATATGTAACTCAATCAACATATATCAGACTTTACTCAATTATATGCAGATAAGAAAATAATATCACTCTTCCAAGATGTTAAAAGACTAAGGTTTTGGTACAATCGGTATACAATTCCAAATAAAACTATGCCAACTAACCTTATTTATGAATGCAGTGGCATTTGGAAGCATAAAATTAAATGGGCATTTTGATATGTCTCTGTCTTATAGACCAGGAGGGGGACCAGATGGAGTGACTTTATTGTCACAGATGCACCTCCAAATAATTTGTCCTGTTCATACAACCCCCCATTTATCCTATAACAATTTTGGCATATTTCGGCCATTTTTTATTACTTTTAAATTTTTCTAGTACCTTCATTATTTCAGAACTTTAAATAATACAACATATATGATACAAATACAATTTCCTATGCATTCTTTATAGGCCAATTATATAGCACTTGTGACAAGCTAAAACGTTTAATATAATTCTCACATATCACCAGTAGCGGAACTTGAATCCAATCACAGATGGGAGGTGCACAAATTTATTAACTTTTTCATGGGCAAACACTAATAAAAACCTTACTTTTTATTAAATTCTTTTAGTGTATTTTTTTTTTAAATCCAGCTGGGGTGGGTGCACCGCCCTGTCCTAGTAATACTCCGCCCCTGCCTATCACGACACGTACAATATTGTCCGCTTCACTAATCTTACCTAAACACGCTTAACTGTAGGGTTCTAGCGGTATGCGTTGCTTATGACTCAAACACGTTATGTTTGATAAGGTCTTGCACTTAAAGCCTCTAACGAATTACAATCGCAAAAAGCTTTTCAATACCTTTTTCCCTTTGGAGTCGAGTGGTTTTAGTAAATCACTTGGTTAAGACAATATTCGGTACGGAATTATCATTTCTCTCCTACTCATTTATTTCTTTCAAACTGATTTTGAGTTTTGTAAAACTTATTTCCGGAATAAAAACTTTTACTAAAAAAATCTTTGCAAATAAGTTTTATGCATTAATTAATTATTATGAACATGACATCTCTCCTATTGTGTAAAAAATGTGTGAGTTTAGCATACCTTACATGTCATTTTCCTAAGGTGTTACTCCATTTAATGACACTAATACAATTAAATACATAATCATAATCATAATCATTAATAGAACATTAAGTATCAAATTGATACAATTGAAATATCAAAATAATGGTTACTAGTTCTAAACATAACCTTTTCATTTAAACATTAAAAAAAATCATCTAACAATGCAACAAATATATAGTATACATATAGTGATATATACATATAAATTAAATTGTATACAACTAACATGTAAACCTAATCAATTAGATGCCCAATTTAATCAGTAAACATAAGAACACCAACAATACTCCATTTAATCAAAGCATGCATTCATATAACTCCAAATTACAACAAACTGTAGCTCAGATCCACTAAACATAACAATAATACAAACGCATATATGTATATGTATAGGTATGAAGTCTTACAAGATGAACTGGCGCTTTGATGTGTTTAACAAGAGATGAAGTACACTGATTGTCTTTAACCTCGTGCTTATGATGTTTCCTAATGTAATCATAGACCGACGAATCAGTTACGTCATCTTTTCCGGTGATCACCATCGTGAAAATTAAATTATGATCGAATAACAACGGCCGTGGAACAATCCGTCAACAGAATTTAATCACTATGAATTGAACAAAAATATATAATACTAAAAAGAAAAGTTAAAAAAGAAGAAAGTAAATTTGATTCGTTGAGATTTTCGAGAGGGAATAATCATTTATAAATCACCAATTGGGGGTTTGTGTGTATGAGGAGTGTATGTGCTCCTTAATTGGTTTTTAGTTCTTTTCTCATCCACATCTCTCACTTCACCACTTTCATGTGATTTTTAATTTTAATTTAATTTAATTATTCGTATTATCCTTTTAACCCCTATACTTCTTCTAGTTGTCTCTTTAGTCCCTTTCAGTACGATAGAGGTAATGTGAACATAATTACAAATTTACAATACCCGTGAAATGTAAATTTTAAATAGTTAGAGCACTCTTAACGGTTCGATCTTCCAATCCGTCCACAAGTCCGCTCACCTGGGCGCCGATGGCAGTGCTGCGCCCAGCCATCCGCCTAGGCCACCGCTCTGTTCATCGCCTTCTTCTATGTCTTCCTGAGTCATATTGCTGGACGGATGAAATGCTAAAATAACTTGTACATTTTGTTTTATTATTTGTACCATACAATATTTAATTAATAGTAGGTTTCAATTTTTTTGAGGAAGTATGTCATTGTTGGTAGTGTTTAGTTATGTGTTGGTTCTAGAAAGAAAATGCTAATGTGGCGCTTATATGACAGCTAGTCCTTGGGAAGAAATCTGTCTTGGTTGGGATCACTCTTATACTCATATCTAAGAGTACAGAAAAGTTCTAACTAGTTTTCAAAACATAATTTAATTATGGCTACTTAACAAGTTCACAAGTTAGTTAAAGTTGATTCAGAGTATGAAATTTTAAACTTGCAGTTTCTCATTCAGGTGATACAAGTTGTCACAAATAATGTGATAATAACATTAATAATGTTTAAGTTTACACATTTTATGAAGTTACTATACATGGAAAGACACATCACTAAGAAATAATGAGCTATATACTCTTAAATAGGCAAAGTTTATCCATTTTAGATTCGGATATTGGTATTGTTTTGTCTCTTTTTATTAAAGCTATATTTTGCAAAACCTTGTAAAGAGAATAATACAGATGTTTGTTGTCATTATACTTTTGTGCTCAAAATTTAAATGGGAGATAATTAAAGAGCCTTTTATGTGATACCAAAAGTAATACATTTGAACTTTACATTTCATCGAGATTTTTAAAATTTAAAACATTATGGGGTAATCAAAACTATTAAATTTGAATCACTTATAAAATGTATATAATGGCTAATGTTTTTATCCAACTAGAGTTATTATTCGAGATTTAGCAAGTAGGAATTCCTTCAATGTATACAAGACTTTATTTTCTGAATTATCTCTCTCTAATCATACATAATAATGTTCTAGTTCATGTATCGTTAACAATAAGGTATCGAGTATGAAATTTAAAGTTCATCCTTTATGTTAGTGTGCTAAATATTTTCCATATTACAATATATTATGAATGCCTTTTTTCATAGTTGTTTCTTTAGATCATGAAATTTTCTTCATTTGTTTAGGGTTAATAATGTACATCATTAATCATGGGGTTAGATGAATTATATATAAAAAAAAATTAGATGAAACGGATAAGTATTAACCTACAAAAAGCAAAAATAAAGAAGAAAAGGGACAAAAGAGAATAAATATAGGGGTTGAAGTTGTTTATACATAAAAATGGTGTATGAACAAAGCGATCCTATTGGCTAATAGGATAAGTTAAAAGACGGGTTGGATTTTAGTGGCAAGTACGTTGTATTTGACCTCTCTCTCTTTCTACTTTAAGGTTTTCTTTTTATTTTCCTTTTTCTTTTTCTTTTTTATTTTTATTTTATTTTAATCCAGTGTTATCGACCGCATGGTGGAGTTTCTAGACCTTCGTTTTGTCATTTTCCTTCTATTTGAGTTCTTGATTCTTGTATTATTTTGTCTTTTCTCCGGTATTTTTATTTTGACGAATAAAAAAATTAGTACAGTACTAAATTTTATGCTCGATGTCCCTTTTAGATGTTTCGTCACTTTTGACATCTTAAGTTATAATTCCAACCTAATACTTCATAATATTTAAACTAGAAATTGAATTATATAACTTTAAATTTAGATCAATTGGTATACTAAAGTTATAAAAGTTTGTTGCAATCTCGGTGTTGAAATTTGCACGTCTTCTTCAATTGCTCGATACCTAGTCAAATGTGGCGGTCGACGTTTACTTGGATGGATGTTCGACCTCCTTCTTTTATCTTCTTGGCATGAAATTTTGAGCTGAATTGAGGAAGGAAATAAGTTGACGTACAAACACCGCAAGTTCAGTTTTAGATGCTTTGGTGATTGAGAAATTGTTCTTGCATCAATGATAAGTTTTTGAAGAAATGTAGAGAGTAATATCTTTGATTGTATCAGAATTTATTCTTATGTGTTTTTTTTTTAGATTTATAGGTCATTATGTTTCTAACTGGAACTTATGATATTATATAACTGAAACTTATGAGTTGTATCTCCTTTATAATTCTCTTATAGTGTCTTGATTTTAAATACTCTAATAAATAATAAATAAAGAAGTTGTGATGTGACCCAAAGGTTGATGGTCTACCTCTTTTGAAGAAGATCAGGAGTTCGACCCTCGTTGACTACATATTAACTTTCATCCATGCTATGAAAGGTCCACTCATGACACCTTTCCTACATCGCGTTGGGGGTAAAGGGATGAGAGTTTTACCGTCCATGCCCTGTATGGGATTGGTGCGGGCTTCGTCCTGAGTACGCAGTTGGAGGCGTGTATAACTGTGTAGGAGATGAACGCGTAGGTGATTAAGTCCTACTGAGTGATCCTGCTGTCCAAAAAAAAAAAAAAATTAATAATAAATAACTTGTGGTTAGAAAAAATATGAGGTGTACAACTCCAAATAACTAGGGGAATGAGTTTCATGTTTTAATAGGTATTGGGCTTTCAAATTCAGCTACTACGGAGTACTATACACCACAAGGTCTTTGTTACCGAGGCTCGGCCCAATTATCAACGAACTTGTGGCCCAATTCTTTGCACCAATTTGATCGCATAACACCAGGTTCCCGATTCCATCACCTACGCGATTCTGCTTTTTTTTTTCAGGCGGCAGGTTATTGGTGGAGGATATCAGGTTGCGCCATTGATATTACTCATTATGTAATATAGCACAGTAGGTACGTATAATACGGAGTATCAATTAGACTGTACTTATCACTATGAACCCTAACTATAGCTTATATGAAATACTAAGTACGACCATGTGTCCAATCGCATGTATACACCAGAGTTCAGTAATTCAATTATGAATTTTTGAAGTTTCTGAGTTTAACTACATGAAAATGGTACTAATATACTATTGCTTGTTATATGCGGAGTATGTTTTGATTTATATGTATATATGTATATATGTATATGTATGTATTTATGTATATGGATATAATTATGATCTAAAAACTACTGGCACGTTGCTAATACATTTATTCGTCTGTAGAAAACTATTTATGTGAAATAAGCACTTTAGGAGGTTGCATACACTGAAATTATTGTACCTTGAGATTGTTTCTACCTGTTTGACCCATCGTAATCATGATAATAAAGCATCTCATACATGTGAAGGATGTGAATTTAGTAGTTGAAAGGTTATAAATTATGGTAGAATCTAAATTTTAGTTTATGGCCGTTCTTACTTCTTCACGTCGTGTATTTGATATAGATTTTCATTATTTACATGGTAGAGGCTCACACTTTCCGTATATTCTTAGCCCAATTTTTATGCGACGTGCTGCCTGATTTAGGCTTAGCTAGAAAGTGAAGTCTGTGTGATAATTTTTCCATCGATAACCAGCTGGAATGTGTCGGCATTTACAAGTAATGGACAATTTAAAATCCAAATGGTCCGTTGTGTAGGTGTTTGACATTGCTATAAACGATTAGGACCACAGTGTCATATCATATATTATTTCCGCATATTCGAGGGTATAATAAAGGATAACTTGATATGTGTGGCCTAGCATTTCCCATTTTCTCAATGACCTACCTGTTCTCAAATATTTGTTAGTATGTTTTAAGGGATCCAACCCCCCGATTTACTTAGGTTCGGGCTAAGGGTGAACTATAACACATGTGCGCGCGCACACATAAATCAACCTTCTGTTTGAAGGCCATCTGTGCACATACATTTTTCTTACCTTTGAGGCTCTTTGTGCACTATGCTTCTTCTTTACTTTTAGAGGTTAAGCATGTAAATTTTGTGAAGATAATTTAACACCACAAGTAACCTTCATCAAACTAACAGTTGTGTCGCATAAAACGTATTGGACCATTTAAACAAAACTAAGCTGTGTAGTTAATATGATAATTATAAGTTAGCATCCTAAGTATAGCATTAAGCATACACACATGAAATCAAATGTCTCTAACATATACTATAAAATAAAAATAAAAATAAAATATCTACTAACATTAGGTCAACATGAAATCCGCGTTATTTATGCTTAAAATAGGCAAATGGTACCCAAAATTAGTGCATGCTTTACATCACATTAAGGCCTAAGCTACAACTATTATCTCAATTTGCTAAAACCTCCCAAATTAAATCTGGATCATATGAAGGCAAACGAGCAAGCGAACATACTTCAAAGTCTGATGCACTTGGTGATGACATCACATCGTTTCTAACACACGATATTGATGAACAACATTCAGTTTTTATAATTTTTTCCCTTTTATCATCACAATCAACACTTTGAATTCCACTCTCACTCTTCTTGTTCTTGTTCTTCTTCTTATTAACTGTCTCTCTTTTCAGTTTCTGACATATTGCTTGAATCTTGGCATCAACAGCATTTTTAAGAGCTTTCAACCTTTTTGCATCTCCAATTAACCCTAACTGACACGTGTCCTGTAAGTTCGGGAAATTCAACCGTGCGTATTCACCACGAAGCTTATAAGCGGCACGATCATACGCATAAGCTGCAGCCTCAGCAGTTTCATAAGTCCCTAACCAAACCCTCATTTTATCCTGAGGTAGTCTGATCTCTGCCACCCATTTACCCCAATGCCTTTGCCTAACTCCCCTATAAAGCTTCTTCTTATAAGGATTAATACAATAATCCGAAAACCTTGAGAACCCAGTCTCACTTTTTACAGTTAAATTTGACACCTTGGTTTTTCCCATGTTTTGTTCGGAGAATCTTTGAAGTAAATCTCTCTGCTTTAAGTAAACTGAAGAGCCTAACGGTTGACGAATGGTGTTAGAAGTAACGGATGGTGAGGAGTGAGTAAAGATTGAATCTAAGGTGTTTCTACTGTTTACCCCATTCAAAATTAGATTGGAAAGAGAAGATCCTATGTCATTGTAAGAATTGCTTTCTTGCATGATGAACAATTTTCTTAAAGAATGATCAAAAGAACAATTAGAAACAGGGGAAAAACAGGGCACTCTGCCTTAGAGTTTAAAAAGTTGTACAGTAATTTGTATAATGGTATTGAGAATTGAGGTTTCTTTTTTGCTGAATAACAGGGAGAATATTACAAGAACTTGGAGCTTTAGACTCTTATTTGAACCGGGAATCAACCAAAATTTCCAGGTATGAAATCTCTCTGCTCATTCAGTTTCTGGTTGGTGTATTTATAGCTGCAAAGCCATAAGGTTTTCCATAGCCCCTTCACCATAATCTATGTGAAATGACCCACTTGCCCATGAAAAATGTGCATGCCATTGACAAATCATTAAGGTTAATAATGTCTAAAAGTTCGTTACGAATCTTTCTTTCTTTTCTTTTTTAAGGGCAAATTACATAGAAATATAAAGTATCTTTAAAAGTTTGTAATACCCCTGATTACCTGTCACAGTTTTGACATCACTGCTTACGTGTCTGTTAAAGAGCCAACAAGTCGGTAAGCTAGAGTTTCGAAACTAGTTATTTTACATGATTACCTTGATTAAGTTAATTTGAGTACGTTTCGAGTATCATTATACACATTTTGCCCTTAAGTATTACAAAAAGATATGACATTATGCAGTAACAGATGATTTGGACAGTGACAAAGTAAATTTACATTTTTAATCTTAATGAAGTTGAAGGTACAAATCTTTGTTGTAAAAAGTAAACACCTCAAGGTCAAATGGGGAGATCTTTGGATTCACATTTGTCTTAATTGACCTCTAAGTTAGTTTTGCCAAAAAATGAACCCTTTTCCCTTGTTGGTAGGAAGCTTGTAAGGTAGTTTCTACTTTATTAACTAATAAATAATAATAAATAATAGTAATAATATAAATATAAATATAAATAAATATAATACAAGTAATAGAAAATGAAAATATACAATTAAAAGGCCGATATAAAGAGTGCCACTCGTAGATGTGGTCTCCATTTTTGCTTTTATCATAGGGAGTTATGGGTCTTATCCAGGAGAAATTTGCTTCCACTCCTTTTTTTTTTATCAACCTTTTTTCTGTATTTTTTTGAAGCTGACATATTTAATGTAGACTCCAATACGTTTTGGAGCAAAGTAGAAGTCTAAATGCTGAAAGATATAGTATTACGTTGCGTCATTTATGTTAGTAATGCATGTGTTCTATAAACGATTCATTTTTTTTTTATCCCTGTAAACACATTGATAGATTTAGACTTTTGATACACGTTGATTGTTTGGTATGTCACGTACTCGTATTTGGAGTATTAAAAGTTTGCAAGTACATTTGTACCATCCTTTTTTTCATATATAAAAAGACTAATCAAAAGTCTTTCGGAATGAAAAAGTTCTGATTTATTAGAGCACTCGTAACGGTTCGTGATTGGAACCGCCCTTGCCTCCCGCCCTCCTAGTACGCAGATATTAGCATCGTATGTTTGAACCGCCGTTGATCGACCGCGGTTGAAATAGCTTGGCAACGACAATCTGCAACACGGGGAAAATGCACTGTATAACGTTTTTTGTATAACGTTTAAATTATCGAACGGTCAAAAAATTTAAACATCAAACTCTCACTATATATACATCATATGTACACAAACACAACATACTGCAAACACAAACACAAAATATAAAATACACACACACTCTTATTCTGTTAAAACTAACACACTCAAACATCAAACTCATGGCTCGTTGTCTTGTCTCGATGGATGTTTGGTACGGGGGATAACTAAGCGGAGATTGGAAGATGTACTTGGACGGGCAGAAACAGTCGTTTGAGTCACTCGATATCACCTACTGGGACACGGCCCGTTTGTTCGACTACATACGCGAACATGTTGACTTCGAGGCCTCGGATTTTGCTTGGTGTGATCCAGAAACCGATAAGTTCGAGTTTATTACGACCGAAAAAGAATGACATAAAATTGTCGGGAGAGCCTTACTCAAGTACAACCGAATCGAGTTGTATTGTATTGGTATTTGGACCCGACAATTTTGCGTTCGTCCTCAGCCTGACTACCCCCACACCAACGAGGGGTACGTGAGTGATGATACGATCAGGTCGTATTAAATGTGTAATGTTTTTTATTTTTAGGAATTCGCAGGTTTTTTTATTTTTAGGAATTTGTAATCTTTTTTTTTTTTTAGTAATTTGTAATGGTTTTTTTTAGGAATTTGTAATGGTTTTTATTTTTTTATTTTTAGGACCTTGTAATATTATTTTTTATTAATAAAATTTTAATTTTTAGGAATTTAAATGTTATATATAAGTTATTAAATATATAAGATTAATAAATAAAAAAATAAAGGTGTGACGATGACGGACCGTCATGGATGTTTGTAATTTAGTGATGGGTTAGTGATGGGAAGAAGGTGCTGATGTGGCGCTGATGTGGCAGTCAGTGATTCCATGACGGACCGTCATGAATAAGAATGGTCTTAACCACTTCATTGAAAAGAAAACAAAAAGGTTAATGTCCAAAATTTAAGCATTGGCGAAGCTTTGCGTTGCACTTCAGCATGAGTGAAATCGAATGTGGGCAAGTATATTTGACCAATAGTGGAATGGACATGGACATGTTGGTGGGGAAAACCGCAACCAAAAAATATCAAAAAAGTAAATGTTGGAATGGTCTGGTTGCTGTTAACGAAAGTAAAAACTTTGAATGAATTTTGCCAAGGCTTAAAAAGAAGATCCATTAGCAAGTTGGTTAACAAATCCTGGAATCTTTATTGTATAACAGATCGTGAGGAATTGTCTTCTCTCTCAGCAGTTGTTCTTCCATCTGTCTATATTTCGAGTTGCTTAGCCATTGTAAGTTGAGTTCTCTGTGTTTTTTTTTTTTTTTTGGAAAGGCAACATTTTATTAACTTACAAAAATGTACATGAAGGCTCAACAAGAGATACAAAGAGAAACATGGTGACGCTCGTACCTAAAAAGCGGCTACAAATGAACAATCTATACCGAGTTTCACACAAGCTAAATCGAAACATAAAACCACTACAATAAGCTACAAACAAAAAAGTGATCCGTGAAACCAAAGTGCGCTACGAAAAACATGAAACCGAAGAAAACATGAAGCAGAAGAAAACGAAATATCCTTGATAAATACGCCGAATTCTTCCATTTCAGCCGAAGAAAGCGATCCATAAATATCTGTATTTATGTCAACAAAAAATGAGTGTAAGAATCTAAAGACAGAACACATGCTATTGGGACTAAATTTCAAAAGCTAAACCAAACCTTAAAACGGGGAGTTAAGATAATAGTACGAGGAAGTTGTATAATAAGTCATAGATTTTCAACAACCACGTTCTTGGCTGTTAACCAATCATACTTCAATTAACACAGAAATGCAGAGACATAGAATAAAAAAGTTTGAAAATCAAACCTCTCAATCATATAAACTTTTGTGCAATAAGCATTTATAAAGTCCTTGCTTAGTGAGACATTAAACTGTTTAAAGTATGTCTTTTAAGCTGTATTCATGTGTTTTATGTGGCCATACAAATTGCGTACTTTATATTTGTAAATAATGGTAAATGGTATTGTTCTCAATTCTTTTTAGAAAAAATTACGCTGTTAGTACATGTGGTTTTTACGTATGATTTGTTGTAAAGAGGTTTTTATATTGGTTTAGTAGAATCATATAGTAATATTTATATTTATTGCTTACACGTGTGTTTTTTGTGAAGGTATTTTAGATCTTAAAAATAGTGTTGAATGAGATTAAAGAAGGTTAAATTCAAAAAGTAGTTTGGTGATGGGTCATGGGTGTATTGAAAAGAAAGAAGAAAGACAGGTTAGATGTGGTCCATTTTCCATGTGAAATCACAAAGTCAAACCATCAACCAATTCACCTTACAACTTTCTTCCCATGCTCTCATTTTCTCAAGCATGTGCCTACTAGTTAATTAAATAAGATACTAATATCATATACTAGGAGAGGTCCAATGGAGAAGTTTCTCCACCTTATTCCTGAGGTGTCACGTCAGCGCCACCTTAGCACTTCATTTTCAGGACTAATCAGGACTAACTCAGGATTAAACACTCCTAACAGTTACACCTTTCTTTCTTATTTTTTAATTATTTTTTATTTTTTTAAACAATATTTATTTAATCATTATATAAAGCTTTTGCACGGCCTTCGCGATCCCTATATAAATACCTATGAGGTGCTCTTGGTACGGGGACAACTTCTTCATCGACACTTAACTCATCCAACGCATCAAGTAATTCAAGTGTGCGAGTATTGTTTTGATTAGTCGTATGTGTGATCGTTAACAAATCGTTTAGCTCGGGATCGAAATTTGTGTTATTTGGATTCATTTTGATGATACTAAAAATAAACATAAAGAGTGAAAGTGATAAAAAGGAAGAAATGGAGAGAAAACGAAGTGAAATTGTGTGTTTAAAGTGTATAAAATGAAGTGTTTATATAGAGTGTAAAAAAAAATTAAATAAATATATCCGTTGCCATAGCCGTTACACTTTTTTTTTCTAACGGTCAATCTTTTTTTTTTTTTTTTTTTTTTTTTTTTTTAATTTTACAACCAAAACATCCGTCCACAAATGTGATTAAAAAGGACGAGCTGGAGAACGATTAGGTAGGCGAGTACCTGGGCGGCCCCCTGGGCGGCTCGCTGCCATCGGCGCCCAGGAGGGCGGATGGCCGGGCGGCCCCCAGGACATGGCCGTTGGGAGCTCTCTAACAAGAGTATTTTGTCAAGACAGTGTAGATCGGCAGGAGAGACCTTTTAACCCTTTTTTATCTTTGAAACATACAAAATTCATCTCGTAAGAGTCAGTTGTTTGTGAAACACCTTTACTGAATACTCAATTAGGGGCTTGTCGATAGCTTTAATTCACTAGTCAAATGAGTTGTATATTCACAGAGTACGGGGGGATCGATTTGCACCTATTTTGGCAAAGGCTTCCAAACTTGGGGTCTCAACTTCTTATGCAACGGGTATAACTGAGTTATTAGTTCATTGGTTGAATGAGAATATTTAACATTAATGGTGTGTCATATGATTTGTACGCATGAAAAGTTTAATATAAGCCGAAAAAATCGCTTAAAATGCATAAAAATAGCATTATAAACAATTTTTTTTATATAGTCGTTCTGCATATTCCGTTCAAGAAAGCATTTTAATTATAAAGCAGACCGCCCGACATTATGTGTAAGCCTTCAAGGCTGTTTTTTTATGCTTAAGCCCTAAAAAGAACATGTGAGCAACACACATGTCACGTCAACGTAAAGCAAAATGTCGGTTACGCATTTCTCGCATAAATCAATTAATGACAACATGACACGTGTCTCCGAATATTACAGAGCACCCATGCCTATAAATACGCCACATGGATCATCACTTTTCAAATTACTTGGACTTGTAGCAGAGAACACATTTTCTCTCACACACAATACATTCTAATTCTAGAACCTGAGGACTTAGCCGCAAAGCGCTAGACGGACCAATTCACAATGTGACTTCACAAAGATTGATAAAGCCACGGTTTTAGACCGTGATCCGAGTTTGCAGGAATCCGTCCCGATGGTAAACATCAATTGACAATCCATCTCATCACGCTAAGTTGTTTTAGACCTGTACTGATACTTGTTTTCCGCTAGCCGAAACTAGGTATCAACAAACATCAACAAAAAATCTTATAGAAATTCTTCAAATCTAATAAACGTACATGGATGTTTCCTCCGTTCAAATCTTTCAAAAAGAAGTATATTTACTCAAATATATGCGATGTAATCGATTCCTCCGTGATTATTTTCAACTCTTTCTCTTCTGATGATTTCAAGTATGTGGATGTACATAACCACGATGTGGTTCTCTCGTCACGAAAGGACGTAATAATCCATCTATGAAATACGAGGTTGGTATTCGTAAAAAAAGGGGGAATTAAAGTGTGATACGTAAAACTAGATGGAGGTCCGGAGTAGCCCACTCCGTTGGGCCAGATAATCGGGATGAAAAACCGTAAAAAAAAAAAAAAAAACCACTAAAAGACGAAATAGGTGATATTGTGATGACATCACTCGAGTACTATTCATTGGTGTTGGCTAATATAATGGCATCTATCTATCTGATTTTTAAAAATCGATGTGCACCCGTTCAAAAATTAGCTTGTGTTTGTTCACATGACGTTTTCTAGATAAAGTATGTACTTACCTCTTAATTTTTTCCTCGAATTATAGTTATACGAATCATATTGCACAAATGATTAATGTCATTTGAATAGGTAGGAAAACATATAGTTGTATCTAAACGATCTACAAACATAAGAAAAATATCATTCATAAATACTTTATAAAGTATATCGATCCCATTCCGTCATTGTTACAAATCGTAAATATTGGTATGGAGCTTTTATAAAGTTAGTCTTGTACATTTATATTTGATACGGAGTATTTGATTTGTTTTAAAATAAATATAGTCCATTTATTCTTTAATGTAAAAGTTACCACAACGACTTTGTGTTGTCAAGGTCTGATCATTTCTTGTCCCAAAGACAAGTAGCCATCGTAGAATTGGATACTTAGCGCGTTTAATAAAAGACAAAATTTCATTCCTCGTCCCTGAACTTTACATCAACATTGACTCCCTGTCCTTTTTCTTTTTTTTGTGCATCCCTCGTCCCTAATGTATAAGAAATCTACATCCCTCGTCCTCCCGTCTATTTTCTGTCTATTTTGCCGTTACCCACCTATCACGTGCAGAGCATGTGGGGGTAAAAAGGTCATTAAACTACAGGGACGAGGAACGTAATTATGTCTTCTTCCTCAATATTTAATTTAGCCCCAAAATCATAAATCATAAACCCTAATAAAATCAAATTCATTCCTCTTCTTCCATAAATTAATTACCCCTCGAGTTGTTCATCCGTTATCATTAGTAATTATTAATTATTAATTAATTACTCTAATTTTCTTAAAACCCTAAAAAAACTTGAGAAAGGGGTTTATGCTCCACCAAAATCTCCCACCCCCAAATTTACCTGCAAATACTCCATTAATGACGGCTTGTCCTGAAAATGTTTTCCGACAAAAACTCAATTGGAGATGACGATGGGTCTATACTTGGAAACTCCTTGTGTTATGATGCATCTGACATTCCCGATGAATCTAGCGCAGCCTCTATTGGAGTTGTTGAAGATACGTAATACGTTGATATTCCAAAAAAACAACTCCCTAGGGGCTAACGGGCTAAATTCGTAGCCCAAACGTCTTGTTTTTGCAAAATTCTACGGAGTATTAATTAAGTGACAATTGCAGGAAGTAAACATAGAAGGATTTAATTCCAACCTGTTTTAGGAGCTATTGGAAAGAGTTGAATACGTTGCAAGTCCATCAATTAGCTTCACATGAGGTATAGTAACAGTTTAGAACCCAGATGTATTCAAGAAGGAGAAACATGTAATTTCTCAAAATTTTATCATGTTGCACAACAACTAGATGGGATGCACAAGCAAAGTAAATATTGTAAACATGTATGGCCCAGAAAGAACAGTAGATTAACCAACACAGTGGAACGTAATTCTGAACATTATGAATGACTTTGAAGAAGAGGAAGAAGAGGAAGAGGAGGAATGAATTTGATTTTATTAGGGTTTATGATTTATGATTTTGGGGCTAAATTAAATATTGAATAGAAATACGGAAAACATTTTCGAATAGAAAACACCTTTCAACAAAAGATACAATAGAGAGAACTCCGATGAGGCTCGTAACTACAAACCAGCAAACATACAAAGTATCTAAACCGAACCTCATCTTGAGAATACTGAACCAATAATCGAAACAAAATGGGGATAACAAAAAACAAAAAACAAATAACGACACTACTCCCTCCGTCCCAGATTAATTGTCCCCAGACAAAAAACACACAGTTTTAGGAAATCCCACTAACTTTATTTCTCCACCAATGAAATATCTTCTCTCTCCAGATCCACCAATGAAATATCTCCTTTCCTTTCTATTTATGGAAGTAGACAATTAATTTGGGACATCCCAAAATGGAATAGTGGACAATAATTTAGGGACGGAGGGAGTATAAAACAAGAACCCGAGAATTCCGAACTCAAATATCTTTAATAAACAAGCCGAATTCTTCCCTCTCTGCGCCTTGAACCAATTTTTTCTTTCTCTTTTGTTGATACCTAATTTCTAATGGCGCAATAGGGATCTCGCTAGAATCAGTAACAATAGTAGCAGTAACTGGTTCGCTCACCTCGGTCATTTTCGTCATCATTTCATCAAATGCCGCGAAAGCCTCCTTAGACATTTTTCCTTTCACAACTGCCGATGATCCACCTTTACCGGCGTCCGTAAAACTGCCTTGCTTGACTTCCTTAATCCTCATAAACAAGTTTTGAATAGCTTCTCCGTAATCCAAATCTTCAATGTAATTTTAAGTTTATAAGAACCTGAAGTGGAGGTAACATTTCTTCTCGACCTCAAGTTCACGTCTACGAGTTAACCTCTTGAAATATTCGTCTCTTCCTTTTGCTTTGCCGTCAATTCTTCATTCTTTCTCTTGTTCTCCTTCTTCAATCTACCCAATCTTTTCGCAAACGTAATGTTATCTTCGCTTAAATCCACATCAACGGCAGCTTCTTGGTCCTGACCAGGCCCAAAGTTTTCCCCAACAATGTCTAGAGAAACAGTTGCAGCATCAGTGTAACAACCCAAACCTTGATACGCCAAAAAATATGACCCAAAAAAAAAAAAAAAAATTCTGTTTCAATACATCTGGACGGCGTCCAGACTTCTGGACGGCGTCCAGCAAAGAAGCCTTGGACAGCGTCCAAATGAACTAAAGTCTGCTGTCTCCGGGGTCCAACTTACATGAGCGGAAAACCCGCTTCCCGACTGTAATACCCTAGCTATTTCCGTTAAACTTTGTTAACTGTCCGTTAAAGTATTTAATGGTGTTTACTTTCGATTCGTGTATTTAACTGAATTAAATGCATACTTGAGTTCATGATGAACTAACTTATTTAATATATAATTATATTAGCCGGAAAACTTATTTCATATTTTGAAATGCTGAGAAAACGACACGGTTTTGAAAACTGCAACAGAGGTCTCATGAGACTGTCGGGTAATTGAAATTACCCAAACTTTTAATCTTTGACATCATCATCAAACAAATTAAATAAACTTACAATGTTTAAGGACTAAATCGTATGTTATAAAATAAGAAAATCAAAATAGATAATGATATATATTAAAGCTTATCTAATACGTATCATTTAGACACAAATTTCCACACATGGAACCTACTACTTTTGACCTTAAGGAAAAGACACACTTAAAGTAGCCAAGATTTTCAACATTCGGGAGCTACTATTATTTTAATTACACATGAGTTTTATTGCACACCGTTTATTTTAAAAGGACTCTAGAAAGTGGTGTATTTACATAAATAAAATTGTAAGGCATATTGAAATATAAGGACAAAAAATGTAAATATGAAATCCATTTCATTCATTCAATTCATATTCATACGTAAATAAATGCACATGTCACTTTCAACTCTTGTTAATTGGCCAAATATATAATATATGATATGATATCATATCCCTTGATTATAGGGATCATGTTCCTCGCTAATTCATCAATTCAATTTATGAATTTCATACTAGATATGCCTACATTTAATATGAGATATGCTAAATATTAAATATGATATTGTCTACAATAAATATAAATAAATATTTATTAATTCGTAAGCCATGAGTCTATATATACACCCTTAAAACCTCACAATTTATTCACCACCATAACACCATCATCTACTTGTTATTTGCAAAAACCTTGAGCATCAAATTTGTTCCTTGCATCATTCTACATCTAGTAACGTGTGTTGATTGCCCTAGAAAGGTATAATTTCAAACCCTAAATTTATAAATCTTATTTTTAATGTTAATCTTATGCATTAGATGTTCTATTGCTCAATTGGTCGCGTTTGTACATGTAATTGGTCATTATATTGTCCGATTTACGAGTTAGGGTTTAATCACGAATTGTATTGCTATGCTACTGGTTTTTGTGACTTTGTTTTCTACAATTACAATATGTATAGATGAGTAGCTATCGAAAAACTATTGAATTTGCTCGCTTGAATTGCATGATTTCGTTTAGTATAGCCTAAGTTATGATCGTTTGAAGTTTCGGTATGTAATTGTGCACTAAAACGAAAACTGCAATTTGTGAGTTATGAATTGGCTTATAAACTGATGATAGATGGATAGAGGATTGAAAAACACATAAAATGGACTAGGATATCATAGTAAACGGATTTGTAAAAGTCGTTTTATGATTACCCGAATGTTTGTGCTACAACGTATTGACTAGTAATTAGTTCATGGACCAAACAACCACTTAACATGCTTTTTGATGACCAAGATTTTTTTTTCTGTAAATTGCATGAGTATTACTTGATATTTCATGTAGACTTCATGTGCTACATGTTCCTAGATATTCATATATCCGACCCCGAAAACAGCTACCTGATTAGGATCGAATCTGTCTATTTTGCACCAATAAATGTCTAGCATGAAGTAGGAGTTGAATTGGACTTTATGCTTCTGGTATGTTGTAGTATATATGTTACTTAGAATATCTCATTTATAAGTCTAGCTCTGAAAGCTTCGTTTGATATGTGTTGTATGTGTGCCGAAACCAAAGGTCGAAATTCTGTCTAAATCAGAAAACCCTACTTGTTGGTCAAAACTGTACGAATTAGCTACATAGATTTATTTGATTATTTTACCAATGATAATTTGGAGTGTTTAGAGTCATCTCCAATTGGCCGTTCGTTAATTGCTATTTTATAGATTAAATGAGAATTTTTACAAAACGGATGCGCAAACAAAAACTGAACTTGATTGTGTTGTATGCTACATGAGTTCTAGGAATCGTATGATAGTGTGCTTAGTCTTTTTAGAAAGCTTATAACATGGAATAATGATCTAGAGTTGTTCATAATTGTTTGATGTGTCATTTATGAACTATGCTTGTCCGATTGCATGACTGCCGTGAAAACATACGAACGTTAAACTAGAAATCGTTAATTGACTAAACGAATGTGTGAAACTTATAAGTTGACATTGGTTTGACTTTATGATAACATTGGCATGACCTACTGATGTATTTGACCTAGGTTGAACACTTTGACTAAGTTTGACTTTTTGTTGATTTGCTTGACTAGTTAACTTCTGTGTTGACTTTTACTGTACGATTACTTCGATCTGAGCAATAGGGCAACTGAACTGTGAGTCCGTCTTTTGAAACAAAACTTATGTAAATATAAATGGTACATTTAGGTTGCATTACTTGGTCGTTGTAATTCGACTACTTATCGCTTGTGATTTGTCAAGTGCACTCAAGGTGAGTCTACAGTCCCATACACTTTTACTTTTTGGGATGAGATAACATGCTATTTTAAACTGTTTTACGCATTAGAAATGAGTACAAAACTGAATATACACTATGAGTTAGATCCAAAAGCCTCTATCTTGAATATATTAATTACTTTGTAAGGCTCGAACTATAAGAACGGTACCGTAGGTTTAACAAACCTCACTCAACAAACTGGGTGCTTATAAATTTGTAACCGAATGCTTGATCAGCGTTTGCAATATGGGGTAAAGGAAGACGTATAGCGCATTTAAGCTATCCGCGGGTTAAAGCTTTATATTCAAGTGCTCATAACCGTTGTATAACTTTTACTGCTTTGAACTAAATCTAGTGGTCTAACAAAGATAAACTGATTTACTTAAACCTGTAGATTCACTCAACATTTTTATTGATCGTTTTCATGTTTAATCTCAGGTTCTTAAAGGTACTTAGCTTCCGTATTGCTTTGATGACTATGTGCTTACGTGGTGCATACAATGAATTGGAGTCCAGCATGGGTCTTTATGTTAAGAACATTTTACCGCATTTAAAATTGTTTCCTATTAAATAATGTTTATGCATTATTTACTATTGTCATTACATTAAATGATTTTGAATTATTTTACTTTAATGACAATGCTTTTGAAATAAATGCGATTACTTTTCGGAAAACGTCTCATATAGAGGGCGTGACCGTTAACTGTGGGGCCAGAAGTTAATATTCCATTAGTGTGTTCTGACGGGGTGTTACATTTGGTATCAGAGCTAATGGTTGTAGGGAATTAGGATTTGCATTAGAGTGTCCGTATGAGTCTTTAAGACACCTAAGCGAGTCTAGAATACGACCCGTACCTAGAAATTTTGTGAATTACTACACTACTACGTATGCCTTGTTTATGTTATGCGTTGTGTGGTAATATATTTATACGTTGTTATGCTGCATGATAATCTACTGCTTAAACTTCTACTACTACTTGACACCTAAGCGAGTCTTGACTACGACCCGTACCTAGAACTTTTGTGAATTACTGCACTACTACGTATGCCTTGTTTATGTTATGTGTTATGTGGTAATGTATTTATACGTTGTTATGCTGCATGATAGTCCACCACCACCACCACCACCACCACCACCACCACCACCCATTGCTAGTATACTTTTAACCCGTTGTTTTCATTGAACCGATTCAGTGTATTATATTTGCCTAGAAAGATAATGCCTCCGAAAGAATCGATAGCTGCTATGGTCCGAGGACTAGTTGCTGAAGGTATGGCAGCAGAGCGAGCAGAGATGGCTCGTAACAACCAGGGGAATACTAGTAACAATACAAATGGCACCAACAGCAATAGCAATAATCAGGGTGGATGTACTTATAAGATGTTTACCAGCTGTAAGCCGCATGCTTTTCAAGGAACGGAAGGACCAGTTGGTTTGACTAGTTGGTTTGAAAAGTTAGAGTCTGTGTTTCGAATCAGTGAGACTAGAGAAGTTTACAAAGTGAAGTTTGCTTCATGCACATTGTCAGACAGTGCATTAACATGGTGGAACGGCTATGCTGTGTCGGTAGGACTTGATCAGGCTTTTACTACTCCGTGGGAAGATTTTAGGCAATGCATGATCGAGGAGTACTGCCCTCAAAATGAGATTTTGAGAATGGAAAGAGAACTTCGTGAGTTGAAGCTGGTGGGTACTGATCTTGTTAGTTATAACAAGAGATTCTTTAAGTTAGCATTGATGTACCCAGAGTATGTTCCGACTGAGAGGCGTAAGGTGGAACAATATATCGAAGGTTTGACTGGAAAGATCAGGACTGGTGTAACTACTTCTAAGCCGAAGACGGTGCAAGAAGCCATAGACATGGAAAATTTGTTACTTGATCAGGCTGCATGTGACAGCAAGGTGGTTGTGGCGACCCATGAGAACCGTTCAGGTGACGGTAAACGTAAGTGGAATACCGGTCATGACAAGAACTTTAATCAGTAATTTCACAAAAAACAAGATATTAATAAGGGTACAACGTCTGTTCTGTGATGACCCGGAAATTTCCGATCAAATTTAAACTTTATTCTTTATATGTTTCCGACACGATAAGCAAAGTCTGTAATGTTGAGTCTCGAAAACTTTGAAATTTATATTCATGTAATCAATTACCCTTTGACTACGCCCGACGATTCACGAACAACAAATTGTAAATAGATACATATATTCATAATGATTGGAAATATAAATTCGAAATAAAATATTATTTAAGTACTAGAAATAAACATTTGAATTAAAGATGTAAAATAATAAAGAGAATGATTAAGTGAATATTAAAACATATATATATATATATATATATATATATATATATATATATATATATATATATATATATATATATATATATATATATATATATATATATATATATATTTGAAATTGGATACATTTAATTACTAATATTATTGTTATTATTAGTGATATCACTATTATTGTAATTATGGGTAAAAATTTTGATTTTAGTTATTATTAAAATTATTATTATTATAAATACCCATTAAAATAAAAATTAATATTAACATTATGATATATTCATTAATAATATCATTTTTATTGTTATAAATTATTATTATTAACATTACTGATAATATCATTAATAGTTATTATTATTATTTATAAAATTATTATTATTAATAATATTACTATTATTATTTATTTATTTAATTATTTATTAATATTAGATAGGTAAAAATCGTTTATACATAGATTTGGCCATCCGAATCTAATTCAGTTTCAAGTTGCTGTCAGTTTCTGTCTCTGATAATTGCGAATTTATCTCTAGGAAACCAACGAAAGTTGTTGAAGGTCACACTCACTTTATATTTTTTTTATTTTTCTTGTACCTGTGAACTATTCCTGTGTCGACCTCTTCCAACTTTAAATCACATGATTCATTCATGTTATTAAACAGAAATCCACTCCAATACTTCCCTAATATTATTAATTATCAATTACATCTATTTGTATTTGAGGAATTAAAAAGAAAAGTTAAGAAACTGGGTAGTTTCCTCTGTTACGAGTCAATTTCATCAAAAGCTTGAATCAAGTGAAATTTCAAAAACTATAAATGCAGTTGGGTTAGGAATCGTCCATTTAAAATATCTGTAAGTTTTCAAGCTCTAATTATTCCTATTAATTTCTAATTTTGAAGTCAAATATAAATGTTAAAAAGTCAAAGATTTTGTTCATAAGGAAATTGGAATTCGTTTTGAAGTTTCTGAATCAATTGATGATTCAAAAAGTTTATACGAATGATTTATAACACAATTCATGTTAGTAATTTAACCTAAAACTATTTGCAATGTGAGATTTGATTTGGACTTCAAAGTGTTCTTGACCATATTATGTAGTAATTTAATTTCGAAAGAAATTTCAAAAACTAGAAATGTAGTGTTGTTGGAGATCATTTATATAAACTATCTGGAAAAATTTCAACCTCCAATTCATTATATCGAAGTTTAATTTGAGAGTCAAAGTTTTGATTTTTAAAAGTCAACTATTGTTCTTCAATCAAATTCGGGTTATCTGTTGTGATTCCAGTTAAATTGACGATTGATAAGAGTTCTAGGAGTGATTTTAAACGCAAGTCGTGTTATAATGTTTGTCTAAAACGTTCACAAAAATGAAATCAATAATTTTTTTTTTTAAAATGACGACACAGCAGCAGCCCTTGTCTCATTTTTTTTTTTTATTTTTTTTTAATTTTTTTTTCGAATAATCACAATTAAAAATTAAGTTTTGTTTCACGTTCAGTGTTAATTCAAATAATATTATGAGTTGATTTGATTTAGATTCTGATTCGATAATACTTGATGTAGATGATGAAAAGGAATCGAATTTTCTTTCAGGTTATATAATTTAGGAGTTAGATTAAATCAGAAAATGCAAGGGTGGAGGGATGGTTAAGGGTGTATGTGTACTAGCAAGAGGTCCTGGGTTCGAAACCAGGGGTCTCCATATTTTTTTTCTTTCTTCAATAAAAGAAGTTTGGACTGTTGGGCCGATTGATAATACTTTGCCGTTGGGCTTCTGTTTCCTTGTTGGGCCGAAGTAAGTTGGGCCAGAGTAATAAGAATGATGAAGATGATGGCTGTTTAAAATAAGTTATAAACAAATAAATCGGGTTATATTCAGAAAAACGCTAATGGTTCAGTGGTTTAGAGTTGTTGGTGTTACACAAGAGGTCTTGGGTTCGAGTCTAGGCAGAAGCATTTATTTCATTTTAAGGCTGGATACATTAAGGTAGTATTTTTGTCATTATTATTATTATTATTATTATTATTATTATTATTATTATTATTATTATTATTATTATTATTATTATTATTAAATCATTATTATCAAATCTATCATTTTAACAAATAAATATATACAACATATTATATATATATATATATATATATATATATATATATATATATATATATATATATATTTATTTTGTATATATATATATATATATATATATATATATAGCATATAAGTTAAAATATAATATATAGACAAAATGTAATACAAATTCTATATAAAACTACAACGCTAAATATATAAATGTTAGATAATGAATAGATATAATTATTTGATTACCATTATATGTGTTAATATATATATATATATATATATATATATATATATATATATATATATATATATATATATATATATATATATATATATATATATATATATATATATATATATATATATATATATATATATATATAAATGATATAGGTTCGTGAATCCGAGACCAACCCTGCATTTGTTCATTATCGTCATATGTATTTTTACTACGAAATACAGTATGGTGATTTCATTTGATTCCCTTTTACTCTTTACATTTTTAGGACTGAGAATACATGCGCTGTTTTTACAACTGCTTTATTAAATGCTTTTGAAATATATTTTGAACTGCGAATACATGCAAATGCTTTATTAACTGTTTTACAATATTTATATGTGTGAGTTTCATTTGCTCCCTTTTTGCTCATTACCTTTTTTGGGCTGAGAATACATGCAATGATTAAATAATTGTTTTTGCAATATGTATATGCGTGAGTTTCATTTGCTCCCTTTTTACTCATTACATTTTTGGGCTGAGAATACATGCAATGTTTAAATAACTGTTTTTGCAATATTTATATGCGTGAGTTTCATTTGCCTTTTACCTTTTATATTTTTTGGGCTGAGAATACATGCGCAATTTTTATAAATGTTTTACGAAATAGACACAAGTAATCGAAACTACATTATATGGTTGAATTATCGAAATTGAATATGCCCCTTTTTATTAAGTCTGGTAATCTAAGAATTAGGGAACAGACACCCTAATTGACGCGAACTCTAAAGATAGATCTATTGGGCCCAACAAGCCCCATCCAAAGTACCAGATGCTTTAGTACTTCGAAATTTATATCATGTCCGAAGGAGGATCCCGGAATGATGGGGATATTCTTAAATGCATATTGTGAATGTCGGTTACCAGGTGTTCAATCCATATGAATGGTATTTTTGTCTCTATGCATGGGATGAATGTTTATGAGAAATGGAAATATGAAATCTTGTGGTCTATTAAAATTATGAAATGATTATTTATGATAAACTAATGAACTCACCAACCTTTTGGTTGACACTTGAAAGCATGTTTATTCTCAGGTACGAAAGAAATCTTCCGCTGTGCATTTGCTCATTTTAGAGATATTACTTGGAGTCATTCATGACATATTTCAAAAGACGTTGCATTCGAGTCATTGAGTTCATCAAGAAAATTATCAAGTTATTTATAGTTTAGATATATTATGAAATGGTATGCATGTCTGTTAACTTACGATGAAATGAAAGTTGTCTTTTAAAAATGAATGCAATGTTTGTAAAATGTATCATATAGAGGTCAAGTACCTCGCGATGTAATCAACTGTTGTGAATCGTTTATAATCGATGTGAACTTCGTTCGGATGGATTAGGACGGGTCTTCACAGTTGGTATCAGAGCGGTGGTCTTAGTGAACCAGGTCTTGCATTAGTGTGTCTACCTAATAGTCGTTAGGATGCATTAGTAAGTCTGGACTTCGACCGTGTCTGCATGTCAAAAGTTTTGCTTATCATTTTTGTCGGGAATCATCTGTTTATCATCCTTAAAAAATTACCTGCTTATCATTCTTAGTCTAGACACATCTTACTGCAATGATTGCATGAATAGTGTATAGACAAAATTCGTATCTTAGCGTATCTGCTAATTCATATCTTAACATATCTATTACTGTAGACTTTGCCTGACAACTTCCGTAGATTCCTCCGTAACTTATGGGATTTTAGTATTATATATGCATATGTAAATTATGTATTGCAGGGTACTAAACTACATCCTATAATCTAATTCTTATCGAAAATCCTTCATCTGATCGTACGAGATGAACCCCTCAACCAGTTCGAGTCCCTCAGATTTCGATAACTATTCTGATAGTTATTCCGACAGCTATTTCGATATGGATATCCACCTGAGCTCCGAAAGCATGCGTCACTAGAATGAATCGACCAATCATTCATCCCTAATTTATCTGATGAGTTCGTAGTCGACTTAATCAATGGAGACGCGAAGAAGGCGATCCCTTCCATCCCGTACATTCCCCTCTTGGCATAGAACCTGACACACTTACCGGCAAACTAGTCCGAAACATCATTTTCACTCTCATTTCCATAGTATCTCGTCATGATTATATACTATCTCAAATTCTGGGTCTTATTCATTCGCTCGTTCTTACCGACAATCATCCCGGAGTAATCGAAGAAGTCAACGAAATTCACGCTCGAGTAGTCAATTTGGAGAACATGGTGCAAAATCTACCAGCTTCAACAACAGCACCGACAACATCAGTACCACCAAAAACCCAAGTTTCAACATCACATGCCTCAACATCTTATTCTATACCTCGAGTATAATCATCGTTCTACATGACGTTCTACATCTTCGTTCCTCATGATGATTATGTAATCTCTAATGTTTTAGAGATTATATATTCATGTTCTAACGGTAAATCAAATGAGTTTAATATCATAATAACTCATTAAATCTATATTATATCTGAAGAAAATATATATATGTAAGTATATTTTCACAAAGATTGTAACTAAAAATTCTTTTGTACAAACTGTTAATGGTGAAAATATTTTAACGGGTAGGTAATACCCTAGAAATATTTGGATTTCGCATTAATAAGTTACACTGTACATTCTTCGAATTTGATTCAACGATCATTTACTATCCTATTTACAACCACCGAAATACGTATCCGTTCACCGAAGAATAACTATTTTCATTTAAATTCAATTTCATATTTGGATTTTGACCTATCAGAATCCAACAAGTGGCATAATGAAGAAATAATGAACACAATAAAAATTGATTATAAACAGACAAATTAACAATATGAAATTTTGTTAAGAAACCACGCTAACAAGATCCTAGCTAACTGTTCCTAGCTAACTGTTAATTCCGTATTACATTTTATTTTATCGTAATTTATTTATCGTAATTTAATTATCGCAATTTATTTATCGCAGTTTATTTATCGCATTTTATATTCTCGCAATTTTATTTATCGTCATTTAATTTCTGTTATTTATTTTACGCACTTTAAATATCGGGACACGTATACAAGGTTTTGACATATCATATCGACCCATCTATATATATTATTTGGAATAACCATAGACACTCTATATGCAGTAATACGGGAGTTAGCTATACAGGGTTGAGGTTGATTCTACAATAATATATATAGTTTGAGTTGTGATCGAGTCTGAGGCGAATACGGATCACGATACGTATTAATTAATTCAAATATTATATATTAAACTACATATGAATTATTGGACTGTCAACTGTGGACTATCGACTGTGGACTAAAAACATTGGACAATTAAAATGAATTAAAATATTGATTATAACATATGAAACTAAACATTTCTTCAAGTTTGCCACTTGATTTCATCTTAAACCTCATTTGTATTTTGACAATTACAATCTACGTTCAAACCTTTCATGATTCTTGAAAACACCTCAATCGAGAGTATGAACCAACCGCACTTCATCTACGGAAGAAGAGATTGACGCATATAGTTATGTACCTGAAAATACTCAGAACCTGAGTAAAACGTTTAACCCGTATCTGTGTTAGCTCCTTTAGCATTATTATTACTCAAAATAACTTAGTAATCCCTTTCAAAGTAGCAAATTTTATCACAGCTCCAGCAAGTCAACTTCGACTTTTCGTTCAAAACAACCTTATTATAACCTTGATATATATGTGTACTCTTTTATTGTTAACGAGGAACCTTTTATATTCCACGACATTATCAGAATATGTACCAGCAACCCCGTTGTGATGACCCGGAAATTTCTGACCAAATTTAAACTTAATCTTTGTATGAGTAACATTTTCGACACGATAAACAAAGTCTGTAAAACTGAATCTCAAAATTTTTGAACTATTTTCATATATTCAAATACCTTTTGGTTCTTCTCGACGATTCGCGAACAATTATATGTATATAGATACATATATATATATACTATAACTTGAAAACGTAACAATGTATTAATTTTTTTTATACCGTACATTAAACTTATTGGTTTAAATATTTATTTGAATATATATGATAAGTTGAAATATTAATTGTATGAATAACTTACGACGTATATTTAAAATGTGTTTATGAATGTTGAAAATATATATTAACTTGGTCATAAAAACAAATAGCGAGACAATGATTTATAGAAGTAAATGACCAAAACACTCGAAAGTTTAAGATACACTTTGAATGATATAGTTTATTGATAATTTAAGACTATATTTTGACAAAAGTACGAGTCACAAAACGTAAATTACGAGTTTTCTAAGCGTACGAAAATGCGTTCGAGAAATCGGAACCGGGACATAAGTCGAGTGACAACGTACGAGTCATCGGAACGAAAATTACAAGTCAACCATGCACATGAATTTAATATAATATATAATTAATTATTTAAATTATATATATATTATATATATTATATTTAATTATGTTGACAAACAAGAAAACAGAAAATATGTGAGCTGGATCTGAGGGCCATGTGATCGCATGAGAAATAGGCATAAAACCCATGCGATCGCATGGGCATTAGAATCAGGCCACATTATAAAGCTCAATCATTCGGTTCAGTTTTGCACACACAATTCACTTCTCTCGATCTCTCAAGCATATAAATACAAAAAATATTTATTATTAATTTTATTATTATTATTATTATTATTATTATTATTAAGATTAATATTATTATTAATCTTATTAATTATTAGTATTATTAATTATTAATTAGTAATATACATAAAATACTACTACGAGGTTATGAGCGTGTCACTTTCAAAAATGGGTTTTTGAGCGGGATAAAGTTAAGGAAATTATGGGTTATAGCTATGGAGGTTATGGGTAATGTTCATGGGTATTATTTACAAGTCAAACCTACTGTTATCATCTATGTTGCGTCTACGTACTTTTCTGCAATATTGAATCACAATATTGATACGTAAGCATTTATATTTTATCTTTTATATACTAATAGTGTATCCATGTTTAGTGCTCGAGTATATATATTTATGCATGCTCGTATGCAAAATTTTGTCGTTAAACAGTTTATGATGAATCACAAATTAAATACATATATTACTGGTAAAAGGTATATGATATGCATGTTTTTGGAAAGCTGGCGAAAAATCAATGACTTTTCATTTAGATATCGAATAGTTTCGATGAACGGATTAAAAGATATGATTAACTGAATTATGATTGACGTTAATTGAAATTGCTTTTGAATCTGCAATTAAGATTTAAACAACTTGTTTACGAGATTGATAAATTGGATTTTTGAATATTACCAACCGAGTAAATGAATCCTTATATAAGGTACGTCTCATTTTGTTAAACAACTGTCAAAATTGACTTTTTGAAACGACTTTGGATAACTTTTGTATGTCGATCTCGAGTATTAGGATTATGATACACTATGACCTGACCTAGGTTGATAGACATTTATTGACCAACATATGTTCTCTAGTTTGAGATTTATGATTATTTGATATTTCGAGTTTCGGTCACATTACGATGAACAACTTTATGTGCTGCTAAGGTGAGTTTCATTGCTCCCTTTTTAATTGCTTTTGCAATCTATATTTTTGGGCTGAGAATACATTCACTTTATTTTAAACACAATGGATACAAGTACATACTAAATTCTACACCGAGTTTGAACCAAAAATCCCTTAGCTTTGGTAACTAGTAACTGCCAGTTATAAGAACTGGTGGGCGCGAGTAGTAGTATATGGATCCATAGGGCTTGATATCCCCGTCCGAGCTAGAGCACTAGCCTTTTAACGGACGTATGCTATTTGAGAAGCGTACACGTTGATTTGCGTGTATTATTAAGATGATTATACAAAGGGTATAAATTATATATACGTTAAGTTTAGTTACCAGGGTGCTCAATTTTGTAGAATATTTTGATAAACGTTTCTGGATGAAACAACTGAAATCTTGTGATCCACCTTTATATACAGATTATGCGAAACACTAAAACTATGAACTCACCAACCTTTATGTTGACACTTGTTAGCATGTTTATTCTCAGGTTCCCTAGAAGTCTTCCGCTGTTTGCTTATATGTTAGACAAGCTATGTGCATGGAGTCTTACATGGCATATTTATCAAGGAAACGTTGCATTCACCAAATCATCACCATGTATCTTATTTTGACTGCATTGTCAACGGAATTACTATTGTAAACTATTATTTACGGTGATTGTCTATATGTAGAAATCATCAGATGTCGAAAACCTTTGATTTAAATATTCATTTATGGTGTGCCTTTTCAAAAGAATGCAATGTTTACAAAACGTATCATATAGAGGTCAAATACCTCGCAATGAAATCGATGAATGACGTGTTCGTCCATATGGATTTGGAGCGATCGTCATAGTTGGTATCAGAGCATTGGTCCTAGTGAACCAGATCTTGCATAAGTGTGTCTAACTGATAGTTGTTAGGATGCATTAGTAAGTCTGGACTTCGACTGTGTCTGCATGTCAAAAGTTTTGCTTATCATTTCTTGTCAGAAATTACATGTCTATCATCTTAAGTCTAAACGCGTCTTATTGCATTGATTGCATAGATAGTGTATAAACAAAATTCATATCTTGGCATATCTATTACAGTAAACTTTGACTGCCATCTTCTGAAAATTTCTCCATAATTTACGGGATTTTGGTATTATATATACATATGTAAATTATGTATTGAAGAGTAACAATTAAATTCTATAATCTATTTCATATCAAAAATTATCTCTCTAATTATACAAGATGGATCCCGTACCTAGTTCAAATTCCTTAAATTCCGACAGCTATTCCGATATGGATATTCACCTGAACTCTGAAGAAAGTGTAACCGGAATGGATCAACCAATCAGCCATCACCTATTCTGGATGAATTGGGGATGGGTTCGTAGCCTACTTAATCATTGGAGACAAGAAGAAGGTGATCCCTTCCATCCACCACATTCACCTCTTGGCGAAGAACCTGAAGCACTTACCGGCGAACCTATTCGTAATACTATTTTCTCTCTCATTTCCAGAGTATCTCATCATAATTATATACTATTCCATATTATAAATCTTATTTATCCGATTGTCCGAACCACCGATCATCCCGGTATAATAGAAGAAGTCAATGAGCTTCGTGCTCGGGTAGTGGCTTTGGAGAATATGGTGCAAGGGTTACGAAAACCAGCAGCAGCACCCGCAGCATAACCGGTACCACCATCATCCACACCAACAGGATCAACACCACCACCAACAACCACATCCGCATCACACGCCTCAACATCACAATTTGTACCTCGAATATCAACATCATACGCACCATAGGTACCAAGAAGTACCAGCAACGACAAACGATGAAGTATGGATTCATAAATTCATCGGAGAAACATTCTACGGCGATTATGTAATTTCTAAAGTTTAGAGATTATCTATTCTAGCCTTAACCCTAAATCAGATAGAGTAGAAACCCTTATCCGAATGGTGTAAGATACAAGCTAGACTTGTTTTACCAACAGCATCAACAGTACCCTTAGCCTCACCAGCACAGTCAGTGCTGTCAACATCGTCAGAATCAGCAGCACCTCTAACATCACAAGCTCCGTCAGTTCAAGAAAGCACCGTGGACATCATTACGAGTCAACAACGAGTATATTGTATCAATGAGTTATGAAGTAATAACTCAATTCATCTAAAGAATTTATATGTATATCTTATATATATAAATTTTAAAACCATCATGAATCTTTTCGTACTAAGCTATTACGTGTGAATTTTAAGGGGTAGATACTACTCGGTTAATTCATATTACTAATATGCTATGATGTACATCCTTCGTTAACAACTTAACCATCGTTAACTACAAATATCTGTTCCAACTCAGTGAATTCCATTTCATAATGAACTTAGTGTATTAATCAATTACATGTTTGATTTTACACTTTTATCTTCGATGTACTCGAAACTTTCTAGAAAACATCATTTATATCTTATGAAGTTCATAAGAATTCCACGAGCATCAACATCCTTCACCGAGGAATAAGAATAAATAATGAAGTATTGATTTCATTAGTGAAATACTCCGCGAAGATTATGTAATCCTTAATGTTTTAGAGATTATTCATTCAATTCAAAAATCAAATGAGCTTAATATGATATTAACTCATCAAATCTGTATTACATCTGAAGAAAATATACATACATATATTTTTATAAAGACGGTAATAAAAAAATTCTTTTGTACAAAGAATTAATTGTGAAATCTTTAACGGGTAGGTAATACTAGGGAAATATATAAGTTCACACTTAATATGTTATACTGTACATTCTTCAACATTGATTCAAAAATTATTAACTATGCTCACAGCGATATACAATCGTTTCCATACAAATTCAATTACATATTCTGATTTTGAAAAATCAGAATCCAAGCCAAGATTTAACAGAAAACATCACTCTTAGATTCTTACATCTTTCAAATACTATACTTTGACTTCAAAACTGTGCTAGAACATCACTTCTATTCATAAACTCAGAAAAAAAAGAAAAAAAAAATTTGTATCGTTCAAAATTCTAGAACATCATATGTATCTTGACAATTACAATCTTCATGCAAACCCTTCAAACTTTTGAAAACAACTCGGATTAATAACCAACAATTCGGTTATGATAACTTTGAATGCTGATGAAGCAGCAAAAACTGTAAATGACCTTAACAGCCAAAAGTTTGATGATAAAGAATAGTGTGTTGGCAAAGCTCAGAAAAAGAGAAGGTTTGAAACTGGAAAACGGATTGAGCAAAGTATGAAGGAGGCTGTGGATAAATCACAAAAACTAAACCTGCCTTCAAAGAATCCAAATTATTCAGTATCTGCTGAAGCCATTAACGAATACCTTGCTTCCGAATCTAAACCCTTGCGGACAATATTCTTCATCATCCTCTGATATTAGAAATTCTAAGATATTATCGTATCTTTCATTATAAATATCCTCCATATTTCTGGAGATAATTCCATAATCATTCTCATCGGAAATCAATTTTCTCCTTGCGATATCTGTATAACATCATAAAAGAAACTATTTTAGTTTCTAAATTCTGAAACCTTCGAGTTTAAAATATGAATATTTTTGAAGTGGTGTTGGGAACTGAAGCATGAGTTAGTATAATATAATGACACTTGATCAACGTGATTATATTACAGTAAGTCATGCTGAGTTTCTAATGGAACGTGATAAAGGTTCACAGATCATACCCTCATTATAAACCATGTTACATAACTCTTTCATTCTATTTAACCTCTAAACTATCAAGAAAATATTTTCTTAATGACTCGGTCTTTTTTGAGGTATTCTGGTAATTTGACAAGTCAGATTGTGCTATTACCGTTTTTTTAGAACATTAATTATGTTCATTCCGAAATTCATACCTACGAATTCTGGACCATTATTCGCTTAATTTAAAGTCGGGAAGATAAAACAAAAGCATGAAGCTTCAAAATATCAATGGGAGTATATATAAATCACAGTAAATTGGAGAGAGTATTAACTGTGGATGTCAATGATTATGGAAAAACAGAAGCAGAGACATCGAAATATAAGGGAAGATATAAAACCCAACAACCACCCAGAAATTACAAACCGTGTATATCAATGCGTATAGCAATATAAAGACACGGGAGAATGAAAAATACTATAACCCCAAGGTAATGGTAGAAGAAAATAACTTCCTCCGGTGGTAGATGAAAAAGAAGAATGACAGATATGAAAGTTAGGAGTATATCAAGAATCAGAACTGGATGAAGCATTTTTACAATTTTTTGAAAATAGGAAATGAGGAAGAAGATGTAAGAGTGATGAAAATAATGAAACGGAAGAGGTCAATTTATAGCGAAATATCAAACATAGCAATCGAGGCAAATTACGCATTTAATCAAAAGAAATCTTAATTTCCTTAAATTCTGAAGAATCAAATCTTATTTAGATTATGAAGATTTTATATTCCTTAAATTATGGAAATCAATCGTTAATACGTCAAGAGTTAAGACGAATCTCTATTCTCCATTTCACTCTTTTACGATAACTTCTCTCATACGCTTCGAATAATCGGATTGTTTTATCCATATTATTCAACGGTGATAAAACTCTATTTATCAACACAAATACGGCATGAAAACATTTTTATTGTTAGTCATGATGACCTCACTCAAATTTCGGGACGAAATTTCTTTAACGGGTAGGTACTGTGATGACCCGGAAATTTCTGACCAAATTTAAACTTAATCTTTGTATGAGTAACATTTTCGACACGATAAACAAAGTCTGTAAAACTGAATCTCAAAATTTTTGAACTATTTTCATATATTCAAATACCTTTTGGTTCTTCTCGACGATTCGCGAACAATTATATGTATATAGATACATATATATATATACTATAACTTGAAAACGTAACAATGTATTAATTTTTTTTATACCGTACATTAAACTTATTGGTTTAAATATTTATTTGAATATATATGATAAGTTGAAATATTAATTGTATGAATAACTTACGACGTATATTTAAAACGTGTTTATGAATGTTGAAAATATATATTAACTTGGTCATAAAACGATTTGTTATTATTGATGTCATGCGAGGTGTATATAAAATAGCTTTATATTTTACAAGGAAATACTATTAAATACGATACAATTTTACACAAGATATTTATTTATTTAGAGAATGGATATACTTAAACCTTGCTACAATACTTATAGGCAGTGTACCTAATCGTACAGTAGTGTAGTTTTTAGTAAGTCCGGTTCGTTCCACAGGGAATCTTTTTCACAAAGCTTAACGCTATATTAGTTTAAATTTATAAAAATACAAATATATATATATATATATATATATATAAGTAATATTATTATTATAAAGGGGGGTTTTTACCGTTTAATGACTGGTTTGTCGATTTTAAAACTTTAGTCGCAGTTAAAACCAAATGTAAAATATTAAATAAATAAAAGACTTAATTTAAAGCGTAAAGTGAATAACGATAATGAAATTGCGATAAATAAAAGTGCGATAAAATAAACTTGCGATAATTAAAAAGTACGATAATTAAAAGTGAGATTAAATACAATAACAATAAATAAAAATGCGATAATTAGAAGTGCAATTAAATATAAAATAAAGGAAATTAAATATGAAATAAAAGAATTATGCTTATTTAAACTTCCGTAATCATGATGTTTGACGTGTTGATTTTAGTTTTATGCCCATGGGTTAATTGTTCTTTATCCTGGATTATTTAATATGTCCATACGGATTTGTCCATAATTGTCCATCAGTCATAAATATAAAGAGCGAAAGCCTTCATCAAATTATTCTTATTCCCGAAGTCAAATATTCCAACTAATTGGGGATTCGAATTGTAACAAGTTTTAATACTTTGTTTAATGAATACACCAGGTTATCGACTGCGTGTAAACCAAGGTTTTACTACTTTGTTAACAATTACACCAATTACCCTTGAATGTAATTCACCCCTGTTTCAACAAGTCTATTAACTATTAATCCAGTTCCGTGTCCGGTAAAATGAATAATTATTGGTATTTATAAATATCCCGCCCACCGTACCCAGTCAAGCATATGTGGTTATCTATAAATATGTCGAATTATAAGTTTGTATATTAAATTAAAAAGGTATTGTTTAGTTAATATAAAACCCATTAATAGCCCATAGACTAATTTCTACAAGTGTCGTTCTTTTATCCAAACCCCAATTATGGTACAAAGCCCAATTACCCAATTTTAGTAATTAGCCCAACATCATGATTACTTCGTTTTAAATAAGCATAATAATAACTTAGCTACGAGACATTAAATTAAAAAGGTTGAACATAACTTACAATGATTAAAAATAGCGTAGCGTTACACGGACAGAATTTCGACTTACACCCTTACAACATTCGCTAACATACCCTTATTATTAGGATTAAAATTAAAATTAAAATTAAAATATAAATTATAAATATAAATATTACGTATATAGATAGAGAGATTGATATATTATGTTTATTTTACGATCAGAATGCGCGAGCTTTATAGGCAGTTTCAATATTTGGGGCTCCGCGACTCGCGGCCCTTTTCTTCTTCAAACTCCGCGAGTCGTGGAGATCGTTTTTACAACTCACCCACATTTGGCTCTTTGTTTGCCGACGATTTATTTTATAAATATAATATATATATAATTAATATAATTAATTATATATTATATTATATTTATATACATAATTAACTTGTAATTTTTAGTCCGTTGCGTCGAGCGTTGAGAGTTGACTCTGGTCCCGGTTCTGGATTTTCGAACGTCCTTGCGTACTATTTTATATCTTGTACTTTGCGTTTTGAATCTTGTACTCTTGTATTTCGAGACGTTTCTTATCAATAATTGGAACCTCTTTGATTGTATTTTGTACTTTTGAGCTTTTTGGTCGTTTGCGTCTTCAATTCGTCGAATCTGTCTTTTATCTTCACCTTTTAATATTTAAATGAATATCATTTGTAAATAGAACAATTGCAACTAAAAGCTTGTCTTTCTTGGGGAATAATGCTATGAAATATATGTTCGTTTTTAGCATTATCAAATATTCCCACACTTGAGCGTTGCTTGTCCTCAAGCAATATAGTCTTGAAATACTAGAATCACTTCTTTATTCTTCACACTTTGTACATCAGTGATTTCTTTACGGCGGTATAAACAATGGTAGTAACGATATGGTTTACAGTCCCACATGACTATAAAAATTTAGATCCATTAAGGAAATTGGATCTTTATGAAAACATTTGATCTTTTGAAAATTAAATCTAGTTTTTACCCTAGATAAGTTTTCCGGAATAACCCTTTACCGGTGTTTGCAAATTATTTTTGTGGGTTTGGTGGGTTTCAGATTTGAAAATTTTAGCTCAAAACTTGCGGTTTTGTGTCACCCACTTGCTAACCTTGTATTAGGAAAGCAACACGTCCAGTATACTTGCTCCGTATATTACCTTTCGGTAAACTACCGTCAGGTTGTAAAGGAAAGCGTTGAACAAGCAACTGTTAAGGAAATGTCCCCTGACATGCTTTTAATTATGGTCTATAACGTGTCAGACGCAATTACTATCCTTTGTAGGAGCAATAGTAAAGCTCACCCTTATGATTTTTTAGTCTGACACAAGGTCCTGTCTTTGACCATGCTATGTAACCACCGTTCTTACGGTTGACACCCGATTTAGTTCAGGTGACCTAATGAATTCCAGGTGAATTCCTAGGATTTTACGTTCAATGGTAATGAACGCATTGAAAATGGGTTTTCAGAAAACAAATCGGTTTATAATTTGATCAAAATATTTTCTCGTTCAAGCTCGAGTTTAGATATCATTGAATTCCATGAGTTTGTAATTCTCAATCTTTAAGGTCAATCTCAAGGATTGAGTAATATCAGGCTTAAAAGCTGATTTTTAATCTTTAAGGAGATTATCCTTTCTGGGGATCTGATTCATTAGTCTTATCAAGCTAATTTGCACGGTGCCCCCCATTGTACGAGATAAATCCTTCTCATGGTTAGGATAAATCTGACCACCTGGCGACCCTGTTTAATGCTGAGGTCCTTGGATTTCCTGCTGATTTTAGAGATGACTTTTTTAGATTTTTCGTCAACCTACAGCTGGTCTGGACGACAAATTCCTGACCTAAATCAAGAAGCGCGTTTCTTTTTTGGAAGACTTTACTTCCTTTTAATGATGGAATTGATTCATCGTGTAGATCCATCTCTTCTTTTCTTTCATCGGGTAAAACAGTTTAGTTTAGTCCAAAGCAAAAGTATTTTCAGTTATTTGTTACAGAAATATGTGACATATGTTTAAGATAACTTGGTAAATTTTTCCACACTTAGCTTTTATTTTCCTTTTTATTGTCCTCTATTCCATTTTAAATGAATTTTAACATTTTGGTTTGTTTCTCAATTTATGTCCTTTCCGAGGTAACAATAATTTCCGTGTTAAAACCTAGTTTTATCGTTCATAAATATGTATAAACATGATTTTGAGTTCATTTAATTGAAAATTTTGAAATTTTTTTACTAGAATTGGGTAGTCAGTATATAAGACTAGGGCTGTTCTTTATTATCAGATAGCACTAGATTCTAATACAACTACTGCTTTACTAGTATTTTTAATGGTAACCAAGTGTTTAAGATAAAAATTTTAAAATCCGAAAGAATTTAACCCCTTCCCACACTTAAGATCTTGCAATGCCCTCATTTGCAAGAAATCAGTAACCATTTAAATTATTGAGGGTGATTAACGTAGAAATGATTAAATTTTACCAAAGTTTCCAAACATATTTGTGTTTGCTTGCTGAATGATAAATGGTGCATATCATTTATTCATTCCGTCTTGTTGTTATTTCACATATATTTTGCATCTTGTCGTCAAAATTAGTTGCTTTTGCTGAACTTAATGCCAGTCTTTGAAAATGCGTTGTTTTACCTTCTGTGCAAGTAATTCTCTTATTGGCCCGGCCAATTCTACAGCTTCTAATGGTCCCCATTCTATGACCCTAGGTACTTCAACAGCTTTAGAATGAAGAGTATGCAAACCCCTTTAGTATTTTGGATAATCTATCCAAAGTCTGTCATATCTCAGGTTCGGGTGCAAATCTTCCAAGTGTATATCAGAAAATGTCATGACTGGATGAGATATATCTTGTTTGTAGTAGTTATCCACCTCCTGTTGTTCCGCATTCTCAGCAGGAGCATTGCGAGCTTGGGATGAAGATTCACCCCTTTCAGTCGTTTTTCTTGAGTAATTCCTTGATAGCATCCTTCTTAACATGATTTTAGTAAAAGATTTGATGATTAACGGGCAAAAATTGTGAATTTGGGAGTGTTTTTTCGGGTTTTTTCGGGTTTGTTTCGCAGTTTTGTGGTGTGGGGAGTGAGGATACTGATCAGTTCATTCAGCTTTTACTTTTTTTTTCTGGATTTTGCAAGCTCCGCGAGTCGCGGTGTTTGACCCTTCCAACTCCGCGAGTCGCGGAGTTTGTATATATATATTTTTTTTATAAATATATCTTGTACTAATTAAAACAATTAAGTAATTAATTTTAAAATTTTGTTTCCCTTGTTATTTAGGACGAGGTCATTTCAGATCGATGTCCTAGTCCGTCCTTCGACAAAATTTTAAAATTTGTCTTTTTGTAGCGATTGTTTTAAAAGCTAAGATTTTTAGTTTTTTTTTAATGTTTTTGGCATACTTTAATTCAATAAGATTAAAAATAATGATAATAAAAGTTCTCGTCCCTCCCTTGGGTAAAGCAATTTCGGTTCAAAGACCTAGTCTTCAACTTACGACGAATTTTAAAAATCATATTTTTAACTTAGCGAAATAAAGTAAATTTTTGTTTTTAAATTCACACCAACTTAAATTAAAAATACATAAAATTCAAAATTAATATTAAAAATTCACACTAAACTTAAAATTTGAAATGCATAAAATTAAAAATTCCTATTTTTTTTTTAAATATTAAAAATTCACACCAAACTTAATTTAAAAATTCATATTATAAAATCACACCAAACTTATATTATATTTTTCAAATATTTACAATTTTAAATATATTGTTTTTACAAAGTTTACAATATTAATTTAAGATTTATATATTAATTTTAAAAACATGGTAAAAATAAAATTATAAAATCTTTTTGGCTTTTATCCCATTTTAGTCAATCAAATATTATCAAAAATATGCGCCCCTCTTTTCGGTAAAGTAATTGCGGTTCCAAGACCTAATTTAACTCATGACGAATTTTTGAAATATTTTGAGTTGATTGATTAAAGATAATTATACCTTAAGAATAAACGTTAAATTTCGCAGTGATGTAATAAATTTTTGTATGATATCAATAATTTCGGTCGCCAAACCTAATTTTATTCAATACCAATTTAATACTTTATAGCGAATAAATTAGCGTTTATTATCAAAAGGTTAAAAATAAAAATAAAAACAAAAAAACGCGTCGAATTTTAATCAACCTGTCATCTGAAAATTGGAACCCCGCGACTCGCGGAGTTTGCAGCTTCAAGTACCGCAACTCGTGGAGCCACCCTGACACTGACAGAAACCCTAATCAGCATTTATTACGGATAATTATTATTATTATTAATAAACCCTAATTACTTAATTATTATTATAATTAGTTTATGTTTTTAAATTAAATTGTATTTTAAAGTTTAATTAGTTTAATTAAATTATAAAATTAATAGTTTAATAAAATAAATAATATAAAAACAATATTTTTTATAAAAATTGTACTTTTTACAACTTTTAGTATATTTTTATATTTTGCCCTTTTTAATTATTTTAGCGTAATATTTGTATTTTTCGCTAGTTTTTAGTTTTAAACTTAGTTTTTGCCATAGTTATTTTTTACTTCTAGATTTTTAGGCTTTGCCGTAAAATTCCTTAAGTGCCTTTTCTTTAGACTAAGATTTAGGTTCTTTAGAATTTTGCGACGCCTTTTTAAGTTTTAGTTTCTTTTTAAGTTATTGTCATTTGGGATATAGTTTTTCTTGTAAGCTTTAATATTTTTAGACACCTTTTACCTATGTATCAATTATCATTCTAATTAGTAATCTCAATTTGCGATTATAATTTTAAGTTAGTGATAGTAATAAGGTTGGGTTAGTCTAGTGTTTTTAAGTTCTATAAGTCACTCTTTTTCTTTCTTATTTTTATTTTTTGATCTTTTTCCGACACGCTCTTTTTCTTTCTTATTTCTCGTCATTCTAGTTTTTAGGACTTAGAATTTTTTCTACTTCTTATCTAAATTTCTTAAAATTACGAAAATTTATTTTAAGTGGTTAAATTGATAGACATCAAAATTTTCTGGTTCGTAGTAATAGTTGGATTTGTACGTGGACCGGGTTATTGGAGCCAAACAGTCCTCAATTATATCGAGACCAAACGAATCCTGCCCCTCTGCTGCATCTTTTGGCTATTCGAAACGTGGACAAAATTAGAAAAGTCTATTGATTGGATAACTTATATAATTTTTCTTTCCTTTTTAAAAACTAATAGGATATTCAGTGAATGCACCGAGCAAGACGTTCACCACCTTTTGTACGTTCACCACCTGTAACTAGATCAAGATATTTAGCAAATATTACCGCCGTTGATTTTTCTTTAGAATCGTCATCCAGTCGACCAAGTACTCCAGTTCAAATTTCCGATAATTCATTTTTTGAACCCGACCTCACAATTGAGAATCCGGAGAATATTCAGGGACGATTCATAGATCCTGAACCACTAAACTTTCCTTCGGAACCACCAATCATTCAAACAGAGATTTTAATTTTATTTAACTAATATAGCGTGGGGGTACGTGATAGTACTATATTTTACTACGAAATACGTTACAAATTACACAAGTTTTAATTATTTATTTACAAATGGGATATACCTAAACCTTGCTACAATACTATAGGCAGTGTACCTAATCGTAGAGTAGTATAGTTTTTAGTAAGTCCGGTTCGTTCCACAGGGAGCGGGCTTATTGCACACTATATTTTTAAACAACTATATTTGTACAAAATATATATAACTATATATAATAATATATAAAAGGGGGTTTACCGTTTAATGACCGGTTTGTCGATTTATATTTTAAGCGAAGCGTATAGTAAATGACGATATTTAAATAACAATAATTAAAATGACAATAAATAAAAGTACGAGGAAAAATGAAATAAAATATATTATGCTTATTTAAACTTCCGTAACCATGATGTTTGACGTGTTGATTTTTAGTTTATTTCCATGGGTTAATTGTTCTTTGTCCTGGATTATTTAATATGTCCGTCTGGTTTTTGTCCATAACAGTCCATCAGTCATGAATATAAAGTGCGAGTGTCCTCGTCAAATTATCCTTATACCTGAAGTTAAATATTCCAACTAATTGGGGACTTAAACTGTAACAAGGTCTTAATACTTTATTTAATAATTACACCAGGATATCGACTGCGTGTAACCCAAGGTTTTAATATTCTGTTATCAATTATGCCAAGTGTCCTTGTACATAATTTCACCCCTGTTTTAATAATTCTAGTGACTATTAATCCATTCCCGTGTCCGGTTAAATGAACGATTATTCGTACATATAAATATCCCGCCCATCGTGTCCGATCGAGTGTATATGGTTATTTATAGGGACGTCCAATTGTAAATCTTTATATTAAAATTAACGAACTATCATTTAGTTAAACAAATATAAAGCCCATTAATAGCCCATAGTCTAATTTCCACAAGTGTCGTTCTTTTGTCCAAACCCCAATTATGGTACAAAGACCAATTACCCAATTTTAATATTTTTAGCCCAACATCATGATTACTTCGTCTTAAATAAGCATAATAATAACTTAAGTACGAGACATTAATTTAAAAAGGAGAACATAACTTACATTGAGTATTTATCGCGTAGTGTTACACGGACAGAATTTCGACTTCAAAAACCCGTAAAATAACCTTTACATAACCCGAACTAATCTAATATAAAACTACCCTATACTATATATATTATATATATATATTTATTTATTTATTTATTACAGAGTATTATTATTATTATTTTTTTTTACTCGGCAGAATGCATGGCCTTTTATAGGCGTTTTGATTTCTGACAGCTCCGCGAGTCGTGGAGTTGTAAGCCTGCAAACTTCGCGAGTCGTGGAGTTTGAAAATCCAGCTCACATACTTTTGGAACCTTGCTTGTCGACATATTTTATATATAAATATAAAATATAAATAATTAATATAATTATTTATATATTATATTATATTTTTGTGCATAGTAGACTTGTAATTTTTGGTCCGTTGCGTCGGGCATTGATAGTTGACTCATGTCCCGATTCCGGATTTTCGAACGTCCTTGCGTACAATTTAATATCTTGTACTTTGCGTTTTGTAACTTGTACTCTTGTCAGTTTTAGACGTTTTTCATCAATAAATTGAACCTTTTGAATTGTATCTTGAACATTTGAGCTTTTTGGACGTTTGTGTCTTCAAATCTTCGTTTTCGCCTTTTGTCTTCGCACTTATTTATTTAAACAATTACAATGAAAATATAATACAATTACATATGAAAACCTATTATTTAGGAGGGATATTGCTATGAAATATATGTTCCTTTTTAGCCTTATCAAATATCCCCACACTTGAACGTTACTTGTCCTCAAGCAATACATAACTTGAAATAATATAATACATCACACGAATCACTTCTTTATTCTTCACACTTTGTACATAAGTGATTTTGATATGGCGGTATAAATAATGATAGTAACGATAGAACCATGGTTAAAGGTGGGTGTGTCATCCACAGTTGCCTCGGGTTTAGGTCAACGACACTTGCAATCAAATAGCCGATTTACTTTCGGTTTCCAAAGCAAAGTGCACATTTGAAAGGCGGTTTACAGTCCCACATGACTATGAAAATGTAGATCCTTAAGGAAATTGGATCTTTATGAAAACATTTGATCTTTGAAAATTCAATCTAGCTTTTACCCTAGATAAGTTTTCCGGAATAACCCTTCACCGGTGTTGCAAAATATTTTTGTGGGTTTTGTGGGTTTCAGATTTGAAAATTTTGGCTCAAAACTTATGGTTTTGTGTCACCCACTTGCTAACCTTGTATTAGGAAAGCAACACGTCCAGTATACTTGCTCCGTATATTACCTTTCGGTAAACTACCGTCCGGTTGTAAAGGAAAGCGTTGAACAAGCAACTGTTAAGGCAATGTCCCATGACATGCTTTTAATTATGGTCTATAACGTGTCGGACGCAATTACTATCCTTTGTAGGAGAAATAGTAAAGCTCACCCTTATAATTTTTTGGTCTGGCACAAGGTCCTGTCTTCGACAATGCTATGAAACCACCGTTCTTACGGTTGACACCCGATTTGGTTCAGGTGACCTAATGAATTCCAGGTGAATTCCTAGGATTTTACGTTCAATGGTAATGAACGCATTGAAAATAGGTTTTCAGAAAACAATTCGGTTTGTAATTTTTAATCAAAATATTTTCTCTTTCAAGCTCGAGTTTAGATATCATTGAATTCCATGAGTTTGTAATTCTCAATCTTTAAGGTCAATCTCAAGGATTGAGTAATATCAGGCTTAAAAGCTGATTTTTAATCTTTAAGGAGATTATCCTTTCTGGGGTTCTGATTCATTAGTCTTATCAAGCTAATTTGCACGGTATCCCTCCATTGTACGAGATAAATCCTTCTCATGGTTAGGATAAATCTGACCACTTGGCGACCCTGTTTGATGCCGAGGTCCGTAGATTTCCTGCTGATTTTAGTGATGACTTTTCTAGATTTTTCGTCAACCTACAGCTGGTCTGGACGACAACTTCTTGACCTAAATCAAGAAGCGCGTGTCTTTTTCGGAAGACTTTACTTCCTTTTAATGATGGAATTGATTCATCGTGTAGATCCATCTTTCATTACAGTAAATCGGGTAAAACAGTTAATTTAGTCCAAAACAAAAGCACCTGCAATAACTTTACAGAAACATGTGATAGATAGTTTTTAATTGAATAACTTGGTACATTCTCCCCACACTTAGTTTCTTTCTTTGCCTTTTTATTCTCCTTTATTCCATTTTAAATGAATTCAATCGTTTTAGGGTGTTTCTCAATTTATGTCCTTTCCGAGGTAACGATAATTTCGGTATTAACACCTAATTTTCATCATTCATAAATATGTATAAACATGATTTTGAATTCATTTATTTGAAAATTTTTAAAATTTTCACAAAATTTGGCAAATAAAACCAAGTGTAAACCCGAGAGAATTTATAACCCTTCCCCACACTTAAGATCATGCAATGCCCTCATTTGCATGATATCAGACTCTAATTATAAATTTATGAGGGTGATTAGTGTAGAAAAGTGATTGAAAATACCCAGTTTGTAATTACAAAGCTCGTCGAATGATAGATGGCGCGCCTCATCGTTCATTCCTTCTTGTTTTATCACACATGCTTTTTTTTTCTTTCAAAAACGGCTGCTTTTCTGAACTGTTTACTAATATTTGAAAAAGTGTCTTTTACCCTAATCATGCAATTTATTAACGAGTTATGCACTAACCCGAACCCCGAATTTAACGTTAAGTGAGGTTAGACTTCTCAACACTTAGCTGACGACATGTGAAGTCGGTAGAATAAGTTCCACGAATTAAAATAGTGAGCCAGTTATTTACATCTCGGGTGGTGTATAATATATCAATAGGTTTAAAGTTTAGACTCACCCGATCGTCACTACTTAATTCTTTTTTAAGTGTAGCTTTTAGTAAATGGATATGTCTCTTTTCTGGTTCTTGGTCAAATGGATCGATATACACCGACATACTTATTTCTATAGGGTGGACAATTTCTAATATTTCCTTCCTTTTATTCTCAGGATCAAAGTTTTCACCTCTATTACCCAATTGGGTGAAATTCGAGGTGTCATTATCTATTACAGCTCGTAGTTCATTTTCGGTGGATGACTCGTCTATTGAGAATATTGGGTTGGAAGGTTGTGGAATGGTGAAGTTCGGTTTGGCCTCGGGGGTAAAATTTTCAACGTTATTGTATTCCCAAGAGTACCAATTTGTCACCCTTTCTTCTTCTTCATCATCCATTGATGGATTGATGATTTCGTCGGTAGAGGCTAATGTGTTGATATGTTGTGAAATTGGTAAAGCTGAATAAAAAGTATCATCGGGATAGTTGGTGATTTCGGAGCTCTCGAATTCATCAAAATTCGATGATATGAGATTTTCTTGCACAATACTCCTCAGATCAACAGGTGTGTAGTCTGATAGAGTTTCAGCTTGCCGGTTTACAAACTCTCTCATTTGTTCATTTTGAGCATTGAGTTCTTCGAGTTTGATTTTCATATTGTCTAATAAATTTTCAGACACGTAATTTTCCTCATCTACTGGTTGTTGAGTTTGGAAATATTCTTGGGAATAATCCCAATTTGAATTGTATTCTTCATAATCGTTCCATTCAGGTTCCATGGGTGCGTAATTTTCCATAGGAACGTAATAATAACATTCCCATGTTGAGTGATAATCTCCACAGATTTCACAACCAGTTATTGTTTCGTCATTCGTAATCCAAGATTGACCGAACGAATTGTCATCAACACCCGTTTGAGAGTATTGATTTAATTGATTTTGGATATCAAAAAGAGTTTCCATAGCCTTGTTTTCAAAATTTTCCATTTTATTGCGATGGCCAAATTTTAGCTACAATGTGGTGCATTTACTAATTATCCTATTAGTTATAAAAATAGAAAAACTTATATAAGTTGTCCAATTAATAGACTTTTCTGCTTTTGCCCACGTTTCGAATAGCCAAAAGATGCAGCAGGGAGCCAGAACCCTTTAAATCGGAAGCTCACAACTCAGCCACTAACAAATCCAACTATTACTACGAAGCAGCAAATTGTCAACGTCCATTAATTTAACCACTTAAATAATTTTTCTTTCCGTTTGAGATATTAGATAAGAAATAGAGAAAATTTCTAAGTTCTAAAAACTAAAGCGTCGAGAAATAAGAAAGAAAAAGAATGCGCGTCGAAAAATGTCGAAAAATAAAAATAAGAAAGTAGCGAGTCGTGACTTAAAAGGCACTAAAATTTTAAAATCGTCTCAAAATTCTAAAGCACCTAAATCTTAGTCTAAAGAAATATCACTTAAGGGATTTAACGGCAAAGCCTAAAAATCTAAAAATAAAAATAAGCTACGGCAAAATACTAGAACTTAAAACTAGCTACGAACAATAAAGATACAAATATTACACTAAAAAAATACAAAATATAAAAATAAACTTAAAGTTGTAAAAAGTACAATTTTTATAAAAATATTATTTTTATATTTTTATTTTATAAAAGTATTAATTTTTATATATAATAAAACTAATTATAATTAATTAAAACTAATTAATTAAAACTAAAACTAAATAATAAATTAATTAAATTAATTTAGGGTTTTAAAAATAATAATAATTAATATAATCCGTAATTTATAATATAATTAATATAATTTAGGGTTTACCAGGCGCGTCAGGGCGGCTCCGCGAGTCGCGGTTCCATGTACCATCAAAACTCCGCGAGTCGCGGAGGTTGAAAAACGTGTTTTTTTTAATTTTATATTGTTTTTCTAAAATGATATATAAATATATATATTTATACAAAAATAAATTAAAAATATAGCGTTTCGCCGATTTCCCCGGCAGCGGCGCCAAAAACTTGATGTGGTAGCGTGGGGGTACGTGATAGTACTATATTTTACTACGAAATATGTTACAAATTACACAAGTTTTAATTATTTATTTACAAATAGGATATACCTAAACCTTGCTACAACACTATAGGCAGTGTACCTAATCGTAGAGTAGTATAGTTTTTAGTAAGTCCGGTTCGTTCCACAGGGAGCGGGCTTATTGCACACTATATTTTTAAACAACTATATTTGTACAAAATATATATAATTATATATAATAATATATAAAAGGGGGTTTACCGTTTAATGACCGGTTTGTCGATTTATATTTTAAGCGAAGCGTATAGTAAATGACGATATTTAAATAACAATATAAAATAAATAACAATAATTAAAATGACAATAAATAAAAGTACGAGGAAAAATGAAATAAAATATATTATGCTTATTTAAACTTCCGTAACCATGATGTTTGACGTGTTGATTTTTAGTTTATTCCCATGGGTTAATTGTTCTTTATCCTGGATTATTTAATATGTCCGTCTGGTTTTTGTCCATAACAGTCCATCAGTCATAAATATAAAGTGCGAGTGTCCTCGTCAAATTATCCTTATACCCGAAGTTAAATATTCCAACTAATTGGGGACTTAAACTGTAACAAGGTCTTAATACTTTGTTTAATAATTACACCAGGATATAGACTGCGTGTAACCCAAGGTTTTAATATTTTGTTATCAATTATGCCAAGTGTCCTTGTACATAATTTCACCCCTGTTTTAATAATTCTAGTGACTATTAATCCATTCCCGTGTCCAGTTAAATGAACGATTATTCGTACATATAAATATCCCGCTGATAATGCTAAAAATGAACATATATTTCATAGCATTATTCCTCAAGAAAGACAAGCTTTTAATTGCAACTGTTCTATTTACAAGTGATATTCGTTTAAATAATAAAAGGTGAAGACAAAAGACAGATTCGACGAATTGAAGACGCAAACGACCAAAAAGCTCAAAAGTACAAAATACAATCAATGAGGTTCCAATTATTGATAAGAAACGTCTCAAAATTACAAGAGTACAAGATTCAAAACGCAAAGTACAAGATATTAAATTGTACGCAAGGACGTTCGAAAATCCGGAACCGGGACCAGAGTCAACTCTCAACGCTCGACGCAACGGACTAAAAATTACAAGTCAACTATGCATATGAATATAATATAATATATAATTAATTCTTAAAATTAATATATATATTATATTATATTTATAAAATGTCGGCACAAGGAAACAAGCAACATGTGAGCTCTCCCAGCTGGCCATGCGATCGCATGGCCAGGAAGAAGAAAGTCCATGCGATCGCATGGCATAAAAAGTCAGGTCACATCTCCTATAAATTCGCAGTTTGGTGCACCACAAAAACATATCTTTCTCTTCTCCATTCATACGTAATATTTATATTTATAATTTATATTTTAATTTTAATTTTAATTATAATTCTAATAATAAGGATATGTTAGCGAATGTTGTAAGGGTGTAAGTCGAAATTCTGTCCGTGTAACGCTACGCTATTTTTAATCATTGTAAGTTATGTTCAACCTTTTTAATTTAATGTCTCGTAGCTAAGTTATTATTATGCTTATTTAATCCGAAGTAATCATGATGTTGGGCTAATTACTAAAATTGGGTAATTGGGCTTTGTACCATAATTGGGGTTTGGACAAAAGAACGACACTTGTGGAAATTAGACTATGGGCTATTAATGGGCTTTATATTTGTTTAACTAAATGATAGTTTGTTAATGTTAATATAAAGATTTACAATTGGACGTCCCTATAAATAACCATTTACACTCGATCGGACACGATGGGCGGGGTATTTATATGTACAAATAATCGTTCATTTAACCGGACACGGGAATGGATTAATAGCCACTAGAATTATTAAAACAGGGGCGAAATTATGTACAAGGACAATTGGCATAATTGATAACAAAGTATTAAAACCTTGGGTTACACTCAGTCGACATCCTGGTGTAATTATTAAACAAAGTATTAAAATCTTGTTACAGTTTAAGTCCCCAATTAGTTGGAATATTTAAACTTCGGGTATAAGGATAATTTGACGAGGACACTCGCACTTTATATTTATGACTGATGGACTGTTATGGACAAAAACCAGACGGACATATTAAATAATCCAGGACAAAGGACAATTAACCCATGGGCATAAAACTAAAATCAACACGTTAAACATCATGATTACGGAAGTTTAAATAAGCATAATTCTTTTATTTCATATTTAATTTCCTTTATTTTATATTTAATTGCACTTCTAATTATCGCATTTTTATTATTGTATTTAATTGCACTTTTAATTATCGCATTTTTATTATTGTATTTAATTGCACTTTTAAATTATCGTACTTTTTAATTATCGCAAGTTTATTTTATCGCACATTTATTATTCGCAATTTCATTATCGTTATTTACTTTACGCTTTAAATTAAGTCTTTTATTTATTTAATATTTTACATTTTGTTTTAACTGCAACTAAAGTTTTTAAAATCGACAAACCGGTCATTAAACGGTAAAAACCTCCCTTTATAATACTAATAATATTACTTATATATACATTTGTATTTTTATAAAAGTAAACTAATATAGCGTTAATCTTTGTTTAAAGATTTTCCCTGTGGAACGAACCGGACTTACTAAAAACTACACTACTGTACGATTAGGTACACTGCCTATAAGTGTTGTAGCAAGGTTTAAGTATATCCATTCTATAAATAAATAAATATCTTGTGTAAAATTGTATCGTATTTAATAGTATTTCCTTGTAAAATTTAATAGTATTTTATACCCCTTAGCTTTAACATTAAGTATTTTTGGCGCCGCTGTCGGGGAACCAATCTAGCTTAAAAGCCAGAAGCGCAACGCGAATATATATATAAAAGAAAAAAAAATTTCTTTTTAGTTACTTTTATATAAAAAAAAAATATACGCTTTTGTAAAAATAGGTTTTAAATATTCAAAAATATTAAAAGAAAAACAAAAATATAAATATTTTTAAGAGTTTGGTAAATATTTAATTTTTATAAAGTTTCTTTAGTTTGTAAAAATATAAGTTTTATTTAATTTATTTTATAAATATATATTACAGCAAAAAAAAAAGAAATGTATAAACTCGAGCCCGGTACTGTAGCAGCCCATTATGTGGCCCGAAACCCTAGCCCATGCGATCGCATGGCCGGGTAGCTTAGGACTCATGCGATCGCATGAGCCCGTCTGACACGCCACAGTTGACTGCAGCCTGCATTAATTACGGGTAATTATTATTATTAATATATTTAAACCCTAATTAGGGTTATATATTATATAATTTAAGTTTAATTTTTATATTTAATTTGTATTTTTATGTTTAATTAGTTTATTTAAAGTTTAAAATTAATAGTTTTATTAAATAAATAATATAAAAATAATATTTTTATAAAAATTGTACTTTTTACAACTTTTTGTATATTTTTATATTTTGTCCCTTTTTAATCGTTTTAGCGTAATATTTGTATTTTTAGCTCATATTTAGTTTTAAACATAGTTTTTGCCATAGTTATTTTTACTTCTAGATTTTTAGGCTTTGCCGTAAAATCCCTTAAGTGCTTTTTCTTTAGACTAAGATTTAGGTGCTTTTGAATTTTGCGACGCCTTTTTAAGTTTTAGTACCTTTTTAAGATATTGCCATTTGGAATATAGTTTTTCCTATAAACCTTAATATTTTTAGACGCCTTTTACCTGTGTATCAATTATCATTCCAATTAGTAATCTCAATTTGCGATTATAATTTTAAGTTAGTTGTAGTGATAAGGTTGGGTTAGTCAAGTGTTTTTAAGTTTTATAAGTTTCTTTTATTTTTCCGTCGCCTTTTATTTTTCTTTCTTATTTTTCCTTTTCGATCTTTTTTCGACGCACTCTTTTTCTTTCTTATTTCTGGCTATTCTAGTTTTTAGGACATAGATTTTTATTCTACTTCTTATCTAAATTTCTTAAAATTACGAAAATTTATTTTAAGTAGTTAAATTGATAGACATCAAAATTTTCTGGTTCGTAGTAATAGTTGGATTTGTACGTGGACCGGGTTATTGGAGCCAAACAGTCCTCAATTATATTGAGACCAAACGAATCCTGCCCCTCTGCTGCATCTTTTGGCTATTCGAAACGTGGGCAAAATCAGAAAAGTCTATTGATTGGATAACTTATTATAATATTTCTCTCCTTTTAAAAACTAATAGGATATTCAGTGAATGCACCGAGCAAGACGTTCATCACCTTTTATACGTTCACCACCTGTAACTAGATCAAGACATCTAACTAATATTGTCGCCGTTGATAATCCATTTTTTGAACCCGACCTCACAATTGAGAATCCGGAGAATATTCAGGGACGATTCATAGATCCTGAACCATTAAATTTTCCTCCGGAACCACCAATCATTCAAACAGAGATTGTTGAGGAACGAACCATTAAATCAGAATCCTCTAGTGATTCTGATTCAACAAATTCAATTATGGAAGTAACAGAACCATTAAGTATGGAAGACCGAATGAGAGCTAAATGCACTGGCCAAGGTCACTCAATTACTCATCCAGACATTAATGCGCCAGATTATGAAATCAAAGGACAAATTCTACACATGGTGACTAATCAATGCCAATTTAGTGGTGCGCCAAAGGAAGATCCAAATGAACATCTTTGTACCTTTAATAGGATCGACACTCTATTTAAAGTAAGAGAAGTTGAGGATGAACAGATATATCTCATGTTATTTCCCTGGACTTTAAAGGGAGAAGCCAAAGATTGGTTGGAATCGTTACCTGAAGGGGCGATTGATACATGGGACGTTTTAGTTGAAAAATTTCTTAAACAATTCTTTACTGCATCTAAAGGCGTAAGACTTCAAGGAGAAATTGTTACGTTCACACAGAAGCCAAATGAAACTCTATATGAGGCGTGGACAAGATTTGGAAAGTTATTAAGAGGATGTCCGCAACATGGTTTAGACACCTGTCAAATAGTACAAATATTCTACCAAGGATGCGACACCACTACAAGGAAAGACATCGATATAGCAGCTGGTGGTTCTATTATGAAGAAAACCGAAACTGATGCTTACAAAATTATTGATAACACTGCTTCCCACTCACATGAGTGGCACCAAGAAAAAGATATCGTTAGATCATCTAAAGCAGCTAGAGCCGATTCTAGCCATGACTTAGATTCCATTTCCGCAAAGATAGATGCTGTCGAGAGACGAATGGAAAAGATGACTAAGGATATTCACTCAATACGAATTAGTTGTGAGCAGTGTGGAGGACCACATTTGACAAAAGATTGTCTCAGTCTTGAATTAACAATGGAACAAAGAGAGAATATTTCATACATAAACCAAAGGCCTGGAAATAATTATCAGAATAATTATCAACCGCCAAGACCTATTTACAATCAAAATCAGAACTATAACCGAAATATTCCATACAACAACCAACAAGGTCCTAGCAATCAACAAGTATCCAACAATACTTACAATCAGCAAAGACCTAATTTTCAAAACAAACCACCACAACAAACCGATGATAAAAAGCCAAATTTAGAAGATATGATGACGAAGCTAGTTGAAACTCAAACGCAGTTTTTCACATCTCAAAAACAAACCAATGAACAAAATGCTCAAGCATTTAGAAATCAACAAGCTTCTATTCAAAATCTGGAACAAGAAGTAAGTAACCTAGCAAGATTAATAGGTGAAAGAAAATCGGGAAGTCTACCTAGTGATACAAATGCTAACCCCCGAAATGAAACAGCTAAAGCCATTACCACAAGAAGTGGTACAACACTTAAACCACCTGAAATACCTGTAACTTCTGATGAAGCTATTCCTACTCCACAAGAACCACAACCTGATCAAGATAAGGAAAAAGAACCGGTAGTTGAGAAGGTTAATGAAGATAACAAAGTTAAGGATAAACCTTATGTTAAACCATACCAACCACCACTTCCTTACCCGAGTAAAATGAAGAAAGAGAAACTTGAAGCCGAGCAATCCAAATTCTTGGATATGTTTAAACAGATAAATGTAAATCTTCCTTTCATTGATATGATTTCAGGAATGCCTAGATATGCTAAATTCTTGAAAGATCTGATCACGAATAGAAAGAAAATGGAAGAACTCTCGGCTGTTACTATGAATGCTAATTGTTCAGCAGTATTGTTGAATAAGATACCAGAAAAACTATCTGATCCAGGAAGTTTCACAATTCCATGTTTTCTGGGTAGTCTTAGTTCAATAGAAGCATTAGCAGATTTAGGTGCTAGTATAAATTTAATGCCGTATTCACTATACGCTAAACTAGACCTTGGAGAATTGAAACCAACAAGAATAAGCATACAACTAGCCGATCGATCAATAAAATATCCTAGAGGGATAATGGAGAACATGCTAGTTAAAGTTGGTACTTTAGTATTTCCAGTAGATTTTGTTGTTTTGGACATGGAAGAAGATTCTCAAGTTCCTCTCATATTAGGAAGACCATTCTTAAACACGGCTAAAGCAATGATAGACGTGTTCGGTAATAAACTGACCCTAAGTATAGAGGACGAGAGTGTTACCTTTTCAGTTGATAGAGCAATGCAACAACCGCAATCTGCAGATGATACATGTTATTATATTCAAACTATAGATGCACATGCAGAATTATTAGAAGAATTTTCAGAATTACAAGGAACAGGAGAATGTTCTTTAGGAGAAGGAACAGAACAAATTGATGAAGCTGAAATGTTAGGTACACTAATAGCTAATGGATATGAACCAACAACAGAAGAAATCCAAATGCTAAAAGAAGAAGACAGATATCGATACAAATCATCGATAGAAGAACCTCCGAAATTAGAGTTAAAGCCACTTCCAAACCATTTGGAATACGCTTATTTACATGGTGAATCTGAATTACCTGTAATAATATCGTCTTCTCTTACTGAAAATGAGAAATTACAACTCATTTCTGTATTGAAAGCTCATAAACCAGCCATTGCATGGAAGATTCATGATATTAAAGGAATAAGTCCTTCGTATTGCACACATAAAATCCTTATGGAAGAAGGTCATAAAACGTATGTGCAACGCCAACGAAGACTAAATCCTAATATGCAAGATGTAGTTAAAAAAGAAATTATTAAACTGCTAGACGCAGGTCTAATTTATCCAATTTCTGATAGTCCATGGGTAAGCCCAGTTCAATGCGTGCCTAAGAAGGGTGGCATGACTGTCATTACAAATGAGAAAAATGAGCTTATTCCTACTAGGATTGTAACAGGATGGCGTGTGTGTATTGATTATAGAAAATTAAATGACGCCACCAGAAAAGATCACTTTCCCTTACCTTTTATTGATCAAATGTTGGAAAGATTAGCCGGAAATAGTTACTATTGTTTTCTAGATGGATTTTCCGGATATTTTCAAATTCCAATAGCACCCGAAGATCAAGAGAAAACCACATTCACGTGCCCTTATGGTACTTTTGCTTGCAAACGCATGCCATTTGGACTTTGCAACGCCCCTGCAACCTTTCAAAGGTGTATGATGGCGATTTTTCACGACATGATAGAAGAATGCATGGAAGTTTTCATGGATGACTTTTCAGTCTTCGGTGATACATTTGAATCATGTCTAGTTAATCTGGAACGAATGCTTATTAGATGCGAACAATCAAATCTAGTACTTAATTGGGAGAAATGCCATTTCATGGTTAAAGAAGGCATCGTTCTTGGACATAAAATTTCAAAAGAAGGAATTGAAGTGGATAGAGCTAAAGTAGATGTAATTGCTAAACTTCCACATCCCACCAATGTTAGAGGAGTTAGGAGTTTTCTAGGGCATGCCGGTTTTTACCGACGTTTCATAAAAGATTTTTCTAAAATTACCACTCCTATGAATAAACTCCTAGAAAAGGATGCTCCATTCATCTTTTCAGATGAGTGTATCAAATATTTTAATATTCTTAAAGAGAAACTCACTAATGCACCGATCATGATAATACCAAATTGGAATCTACCATTTGAACTAATGTGCGATGCAAGTGATTTTGCAATGGGAGCCGTTTTAGGACAAAGGATTGAAAAACGATTTCAACCTATATATTATGCTAGTAAGACGTTACAAGGAGCACAAACGAACTATACAACTACTAAAAAAGAACTCCTTACTATTGTCTTTGCGTTTGACAAATTTCGATCATATCTCGTTCTAGCAAAAACGGTGGTCTATACCGACCATTCTGCTCTTAGATACCTATTTTCGAAACAAGATGCTAAACCAAGATTAATCCGTTGGATCTTACTCTTACAAGAGTTTGATATTGAAATCCGAGATAAAAGAGGAGCAGAAAATCTCGCCGCTGATCATCTTTCTCGTCTTGAAAATCCTGTGTTAGAAGTTCTAAATGAATCGACCATACAAGACAACTTTCCTGATGAATATCTATTGAAGATAGATTATAATGAAATACCATGGTTTGCAGACTATGCAAACTACTTAGTATGTGGATTCCTTGAAAAAGGATTATCGTACCAAAAACGAAAGAAATTCTTCAGTGATATAAAACACTATTTTTGGGAAGATCCACATTTGTTTAAAAGTTGTCCAGATGGAATAATACGCCGATGTGTATTCGGAGATGAAGCCAGTAAAATATTAAACCATTGTCACACAGGACCAACAGGAGGGCATTATGGGCCTCAACTAACAGCAAGAAAAGTTTATGATGCTGGATTCTATTGGCCTACAATTTACAAAGACGCACACCTTCTTTGCAAATCCTGTGATGCTTGTCAAAGGGCCGGAAAAATAAGTCAACGTGATGAAATGCCACAAAATGTTATCCAAGTATGTGAAGTATTTGACATTTGGGGTATTGACTTTATGGGTCCATTTCCAAAATCTCATAATAATCTCTATATTCTCGTTTTGCCATTGATTATGTATCTAAATGGGCGGAAGCACAAGCTCTCCCAACTAACGATGCACGAGTTGTAGTCAACTTTTTAAAACGTCTTTTTGCAAGGTTTGGAACACCGAAAGCTTTAATAAGTGATCGGGGTACTCATTTTTATAATAATCAACTTGATAAAGTTCTTAAAAGATATGGAGTAACTCATAAAATCTCCACCGCATATCATCCACAAACAAGTGGACAAGTTGAAAATACCAACCGAGCTTTAAAACGTATTCTAGAGAAAACCGTAGGATCAAATCCGAAGGAATGGTCCATTAAATTGGAGGATGCACTCTGGGCTTTTAGAACAGCCTACAAAACTCCAATTGGAACCACACCTTTTAGACTTGTTTATGGAAAAGCATGTCATCTTCTAGTAGAAATTGAGCACAAAGCATTTTGGGCTTTGAAGACATGTAATCTTGATATACATGAAGCTGGACGTCTACGATTAAGTCAACTAAACGAATTAGAAGAATTAAGACATGAAGCATACGAAAATTCGTTAATCTATAAAGAAAGAACGAAGAAATGGCATGATAAAAGAATCAGAAGTTTAAAAGAATTTAAAGAAGGAGACAGAGTTCTTCTTTTCAATTCACGATTCAAGCTATTTCCTGAAAAATTGAAATCAAGATGGTCTGGACCATTCATAGTCAAAAGAGTTTTCCTATACGGAACGATAGAATTAATAAATTCAAATGGGATTGAATTTAAAGTTAATGGTCACAGAGTTAAACATTACATAGATAGTCCGATAGAATTCGACAATGAAGTTAATCACAATTTGGATACCACAGCTAACTAAGTGTGGGGAGAATTAAGTCTTTAAAGAATAATATGTATTTCTGTTAGAGTTAGATTGTCTGTTTTCGTGTAGTTCTCGAAAATGGAACCCGAATGGTCTTTCCCTAGCAGACCCTAAAGAACTAGTCTTCTCCCTCCATTCTGAATTTTTATTTTTTAGGAAATGAAGACTGCCTGTGAACTAAACCATGGTCTAATACTACACGCTTTGATCACTAAACGTAATAATGACACACTTCCGAGTGAAATAGTATCAGTAATCAGAGAAAGATTGGACGGAGTAAGAAAAGAATCCAGATGCGAATATAATAAGTTACAATTTGGTAAAGGGAAATCAAAATCCGCAGCGAAAAGAAGAGCACGACACCTTGAAAGATGTCACAAATGCGGAAAATGGTCACATGGAGGTAAATGTTCAAATAATCAAACCTATTCAAATACCGAATTTGTTACTTTATGCAGAGACGGACCGTTCATATGTTTAGAAGAAAAAACACTGAATGCTCGAGGTTACGCCTATGTAGCCATGGAAAACCAATTAAACCGACTATCTTATGAATGGGATAGATCATATAACTAAGAAATCTATTTCACAGGTATGTCTGTACAGTTTTTATTTTTTTTTATTTTTTATTTTTACCTTTTGATAATAAACGCTAATTTGTTCGCTATAAAGTATTAAATTGGTATTGAATAAAATTAGGTTTGGTGACCGAAATTATTGATATCATTCAAAAATTTATTACATCACTGCGAAATTTAACGTTTATTCTTAAGGTATAAATATCTTTAATTAATCAACCCAAAATATTTCAAAAATTCGTCATGAGTTAAATTAGGTCTTGGAACCGAAATTACTTTACCGAAAAGAGGGGCACATATTTTTGATAATATTTGATTGATTAAAGTGGGATAAAAAGCCAAAAAGATTTTTAATTTTATTTTTACCATGTTTTTAAAATTAATATATAAATCTTAAATTAATATTGTAAACTTTGTAAAAACAATATATTTAAAATTGTAAATATTTGAAAAATATAATATAAGTTTGGTGTGATTTTATAATATGAATTTTTTAAAATTAAGTTTGGTGTGAATTTTTAATTTTTTAAAAAAATAAGAATTTTTAATTTTATGCATTTCAAATTTTAAGTTTGGTGTGAAATTTTAATATTAATTTTGAATTTTATGTATTTTTATTTTAAGTTTGGTGTGAATTTAAAAACAAAAATTTACTTTATCTCATTAAGTTAAAAAAATGATTTTTAAAATTCGTCGTAAGTTGAAAACTAGGTCATTGAACCGAAATTGCTTTACCCGAGGGAGGGACGAGAACTTTTATTATCATTATTTTTAATCTTATTGAATTAAAGTATGCCAAAAACATTAAAAAAAACCCAAAAATCTTTACTTTTAAAAACCACGCTTTGATTTGACAAATTTTAAAATTTTGTCGAGGGACAGACTAGGACAACGATCCGAAACGCCCTCGCTCCTAAAGGAAAACAAAATTTTTAAAAATTAATTAATTATAAGTTTTATAAAGTATAAGGTTTTATATATAAAAAAAAATAAAAATAAAAAAAAAAATTACTGTAGCCGGCACCCCATGCGATCGCATGGGGTTTGCACTTAGAACCCATGCGATCGCATGGGGACCAAATGCATGCCTGATACATACAGCAGCCTGGTCTGTCTTTCTCCACAAAAACACACACATACCCGAAAACACACTCAAATTCTCTCCAAATTTCACCAAAATTCACCGTAATTCGTCATTTTTCTTGCTCTAATCATGCCTAGATTCTCATTCTTCAGCAAATTGGTAAAAATTACACCCCTAAACTCTATAAATTCTTAGTTTTTGTGATAATTACCAATTTTTTACCTAATGCAATTTTGTTAATTTCTAGTGTAATTAGTGTTAAATTGTTAGTATTTTATGCATGTATAACTTAGATTGATGCTATTTAACATGATTTGAAGCCAAAAACTTCAAAATTTTTAGAAATCTAGGGTTTGTGTTCTTGAGCAATTTGGGGCTTTTTTGATATAAACAGGTTATGGCCGATTTTTGTGATGAATTATTGCTAAATTGAGTAGTGTAACATGTTTATATAGTTAAATGATCCAAACAATGATCCTAAACATGATTTTTGGAGATTAAAGTGGACTTTTTAAATCCAAAATTCATGAACTTGATTAATTTGATATATTTGCCATTTGAGACTTGTTTAATTATTAGTAATGAATATTTTGACATGTTATTTGAGTTAAAAGCTTATGAACTTTGTATACATTTTCATATGTGCTTATTTGAAAAGTGTAGAATTGTGAAAAATTGTAAAAATGTGTATAAGTTTAATTTTGATTTAACATGTTATAGTGATTGTTTTAAGTTGTTATTTTGCTAACACTAATGCATATTTGGATGCACAAATTTTGTATTTAATGTGTTTTGCAGAAAGCCGATACTGGAGGTTCAGGAGCATCATCATCTAGACGACCAGCACCAGCACCAGAACCAGAACCAGAACCAGAAATGCAACACGAACAAGAACCACAACAGGAACAACAACAACAGCCTGATCAGCACATACCTTATTATGATCCGGTACAGTTTGTTGATGAATTCATAGTATTTCCAATGAGGCCGCCCGTAGAATTCCCAATGATTCCTGAGCACACTCTGCATCCTAATCTGAGATTTGATAGGAGATGGAGAGATTACGAGACATATCAAAGGAACAAATTCAAATTGGTAACAAAAAATGTAGAGGTGCCAAGGGTAATCGATTGGGCCCCTTTGGAAACGGTCCATCTAGCTGACCGTGTTAGACAGCTTTTAGTTCAAAGGTATGGCAGTTCTTCTTTTACAGATTGGGAACGTCTTTTCACCATTTGTAGACCTGTATATAAGGAATGGTGTGTTGAGTTGATGAGTACTGTATCACTTGATGCAAATATAGTTAGAATAGATGATAGAAGATTTCTTAGGTTTATCCTTGGCGGTAGGATGTACAGAATATCCATGTTGGACATGGCCAGGGCCTTACAGATATATACTCCTGGTGAGTTGCTATTACCCGATTGTACAAATTTGATTCATTATGGTGAAAGGGTAGATAGTAACTTTGACGCTGACGCCATTTGGAGACGTATGTCACATTTTGATGTTTTTACACGAGCAGGAGGACACTCCTATACACATATTGACAGAGCCGAGCTTCGTATTATTCATAGATTTTTGGCTAACTCGATTACGCAGAGAGGTCATAATAAAGAAAAAATTACCTTACATGATTTATTCTACCTAAAATGTATTCGGGATCCTAGAAGCTTTGTCAATATCCCTTACTGTGTTGCTTTTTATTTATCTAAAATGGTAGAGGGAATGCAGGACGGGAGTATAATAGGAGGAGGTATTTTTATTACTCTCATTGGAGAGTATTTAGGTGTTGATAGGAACCAAGGGGGTCCATTACAGCTTTGTAGAGAACAGGTTGAGCCCTTAGGATTGAAAGTTTATGTGGGTGCTAAGGTATTGAAAAGTAGACGTAACCAGGCAGTACCCTATGAGGGATCTCATCCTCAGGTAGAGAGAGGCTCAGACGAGGAAATGGAGGAGGCGGAAGACATTAGGGATGTCTTTCGAGATGCTATTCTTGACGTCCACGTTCGTATAGATGAGGAAGCAATGACGAACGCGGCCAGACATAGTATGTATGAGCAGTGGAACTCCGAGCGAGTATACGAGGATTATAGGCGACGCCAACACGATAGCTGGTTAGTTCATCAGCACCAAATCATGAGCCAGCTATCATATCAGGTACTAAATAACTATGTACCTACTCGACCTGCTCATTTTCCGCCACATAGCCCCGATATCCGACCACCCTTTAACCGGTATGACTATAACCAAGCCTATCAAAATACCTATAACCAACAATGGAACCCACCTGACGAGATGAACTGGAACCCATATCCAGAATGATTTAGTTCCATTTGGTTATTTTTATGATTTTTATGTTTTTATCTTTTGACTTTTTCATGTTTAAACTTATGTTATTGGATATATTTATAATTTTTATCATTTTTATTATTATTGTCTACTAATATTTCATATTTAGAATTTGAAAGTGGGATATTAAGTCCCATTTCAAATTGCCATGCATGATTATATTTGTATGTATGTATATTGTCGATTGTACAAAACAGGGTAAAACAGCGCATTTTCAAAGACTGACATTAAGTTCAGCAAAAGCTACTAATTTTGACGACAAGATGATAAATAAATGTGATGTAACAACAGACGAAATGAACAAATGATATGCACCATTTATCATTCAGCAACCAAACGCCAATATGTTTGGAAACTTTGGTAAAATTTAATCATTTTTACGCTAATCACCCTCAATAATTTAAATTGTTACTGATTTCTTGCAAATGAGGGCATTGCAAGATCTTAAGTGTGGGAAGGGGTTAAATTCTTTCGGATTTTTAAAATTTTTATCTTAAACACTTGGTTACCATTAAAAATACTAGTAACGTAGTAGTTGTATTAGAATCTAGTGCTCTCTGATGATAAAGAACAGCCCTAGTCTTATATACTGACTACCCAATTCTAGTAAAAATTTTCAATTAAATGAACTCAAAATCATGTTTATACATATTTATGAACGATAAAACTAGGTGTTAACACCGAAATTATTGTTAGCTCAGAAAGGACATAAATTGAGAAACAAACCAAAATGTTAAAATTCATTTAAAATGGAATAGAGGACAATAAAAAAAGAAAATAAAAGCCAAGTGTGAGAAAAATTACCAAGTTATCTTAAACATATGTCACATATTTCTGTAACAAATAACTGAAAATACTTTTGCTTTGGACTAAACTAAACTATTTTACCCGATGAAAGAAAAGAAGAGATGGATCTACACGATGAATCAATTCCATCATTAAAAGGAAGTAAAGTCTTCCGAAAAAGAAACGCGCTTCTTGATTTAGGTCAAGAAGTTGTCGTCCAGACCAGCTGTAGGTTGACGAAAAACCTAGAAAAGTCATCACTAAAATCAGCAGGAAATCCACGGACCTCAGCATTAAACAGGGTTGCCAAGTGGTCAGACTTATCCTAACCATGAGAGGATCTGTCTCGTAAAATGGGGAGGGTGCCGTGTAAATTAGCTGGATAAGACTAATGAATCAGATTCCCAGAAAGAATAATCTCCTTAAAGATTAAAAATCAGCTTTTAAGCCTAATATTACTCAATCCTAGAGATTGACCTTAAAGATTGAGAATTCAAACTCATGGAATTCAATGATATCTAAACTCGAGCTTGAACGAGAAAATATTTTGATCAAATTATAAACCGATTTGTTTTTTGAAAACCCATTTTCAATGCGTTCATTACCATTGAACGTAAAATCCTAGGAATTCACCTGGAATTCATTAGGTCATCTGAACCAAATCGGGTGTCAACCGTAAGAACGGTGGTTGCATAGCATGGTAAAAGACAAGACCTTGTGCCAGACCGACAAATTATAAGGGTGAGCTTTTCTATTGCTCCTACAAAGGATAGTAATTGCGTCCGACACGTTATAGACCATAATTAAAAGCATGTCAGGGGACATTGCCTTAACAGTTGCTTGTTCAACGCTTTCCTTTACAACCGAACGGTAGTTTACCGAAAGGTAATATACGGGACAAGTAAACTGGACGTGTTGCTTTCCTAATACAAGGTTAGCAAGTGGGTGACACAAAACCGCAAGTTTTGAGCTAAAATTTTCAAATCTGAAACCCACCAAGCCCACAAAAATATTTTGCAAACACCGGTGAAGGGTTATTCCGGAAAACTTATCTAGGGTAAAAACTAGATTTAATTTTCAAAAGATCAAATGTTTTCATAAAGATCCAATTTCCTTAATGGATCTAAATTTTATAGTCATGTGGGACTGTAAACCACATCGTTACTACCATTGTTTATACCGCCGTATTGAAATCACTGATGTACAAAATGTGAAGAATAAAGAAGTGATTCTTGTATTTCAAGACTATATTGCTTGAGGACAAGCAACGCTCAAGTGTGAGAATATTTGATAATGCTAAAAATGAACATATATTTCATAGCATTATTCCTCAAGAAAGACAAGCTTTTAATTGCAACTGTTCTATTTACAAGTGATATTCGTTTAAATAATAAAAGGTGAAGACAAAAGACAGATTCGACGAATTGAAGACGCAAACGACCAAAAAGCTCAAAAGTACAAAATACAATCAATGAGGTTCCAATTATTGATAAGAAACGTCTCAAAATTACAAGAGTACAAGATTCAAAACGCAAAGTACAAGATATTAAATTGTACGCAAGGACGTTCGAAAATCCGGAACCGGGACCAGAGTCAACTCTCAACGCTCGACGCAATGGACTAAAAATTACAAGTCAACTATGCATATGAATATAATATAATATATAATTAATTCTTAAAATTAATATATATATTATATTATATTTATAAAACGTCGGCACAAGGAAACAAGCAACATGTGAGCTCTCCCAGCTGGCCATGCGATCGCATGGCCAGGAAGAAGAAAGTCTATGCGATCGCATGGCATGAAAAGTCAGGCCACATCTCCTATAAATTCGCAGTTTGGTGCACCACAAAAACATATCTTTCTCTTCTCCATTCATACGTAATATTTATATTTATAATTTATATTCTAATTTTAATTTTAATTATAATTCTAATAATAAGGGTATGTTAGCGAATGTTGTAAGGGTGTAAGTCGAAATTCTGTCCGTGTAACGCTACGCTATTTTTAATCATTGTAAGTTATGTTCAACCTTTTTAATTTAATGTCTCGTAGCTAAGTTATTATTATGCTTATTTAATCCGAAGTAATCATGATGTTGGGCTAATTACTAAAATTGGGTAATTGGGCTTTGTACCATAATTGGGGTTTGGACAAAAGAACGACACTTGTGAAAATTAGACTATGGGCTATTAATGGGCTTTATATTTGTTTAACTAAATGATAGTTTGTTAATGTTAATATAAAGATTTACAATTGGACGTCCCTATAAATAACCATTTACACTCGATCGGACACGATGGGCGGGGTATTTATATGTACAAATAATCGTTCATTTAACCGGACACGGGAATGGATTAATAGCCACTAGAATTATTAAAACAGGGGTGAAATTATGTACAAGGACAATTGGCATAATTGATAACAAAGTATTAAAACCTTGGGTTACACTCAGTCGACATCCTGGTGTAATTATTAAACAAAGTATTAAAATCTTGTTATAGTTTAAGTCCCCAATTAGTTGGAATATTTAAACTTCGGGTATAAGGATAAATTGACGAGGACACTCGCACTTTATATTTATGACTGATGGACTGTTATGGACAAAAACCAGACGGACATATTAAATAATCCAGGACAAAGGACAATTAACCCATGGGCATAAAACTAAAATCAACACGTCAAACATCATGATTACGGAAGTTTAAATAAGCATAATTCTTTTATTTCATATTTAATTTCCTTTATTTTATATTTAATTGCACTTCTAATTATCGCATTTTTATTATTCTATTTAATTGCACTTTTAATTATCGCATTTTTATTATTGTATTTAATTGCACTTTTAAATTATCGTACTTTTTAATTATCGCAAGTTTATTTTATCGCACTTTTATTATTCGTAATTTCATTATCGTTATTTACTTTACGCTTTAAATTAAGTCTTTTATTTATTTAATATTTTACATTTTGTTTTAACTGCAACTAAAGTTTTTAAAATCGACAAACCGGTCATTAAACGGTAAAAACCCCCCTTTATAATAATAAAAATATTACTTATATATACATTTGTATTTTTATAAAAGTAAACTAATATAGTGTTAAGCTTTGTTTAAAGATTTTCCCTGTGGAACGAACCGGACTTACTAAAAACTACACTACTGTACGATTAGGTACACTGCCTATAAGTGTTGTAGCAAGGTTTAAGTATATCCATTCTATAAATAAATAAATATCTTGTGTAAAATTGTATCGTATTTAATAGTATTTCCTTGTAAAATTTAATAGTATTTTATACCCCTTAGCTTTAACATTAAGTATTTTTGGCGCCGCTGCCGGGGAACCAATCTAGCTTAAAAGCCGGAAGCGCAACGCGAATATATATATAAAAGAAAAAAAATTTTCTTTTTAGTTACTTTTATATAAAAAAAAATATACGCTTTTGTAAAAATACGTTTTAAATATTCAAAAATATTAAAAGAAAAACAAAAATATAAATATTTTTAAGAGTTTGGTAAATATTTAAGTTTTATAAAGTTTCTTTAGTTTGTAAAAATATAAGTTTTATTTAATTTATTTTATAAATATATTTTATAAATATATTTTACAGAAAAAAAAAAGAAATATATAAACTCGAGCCCGGTACTGTAGCAGCCCATTCTGTGGCCCGAAACCCTAGCCCATGCGATCGCATGGCCGGGTAGCTTAGGACTCATGCGATCGCATGAGCCCGTCTGACACGCCACAGTTGACTGCAGCCTGCATTAACTACGGGTAATTATTATTATTAATATATTTAAACCCTAATTAGGGTTATATATTATATAATTTAAGTTTAATTTTTATATTTAATTTGTATTTTTATGTTTAATTAGTTTATTTAAAGTTTAAAATTAATAGTTTTATTAAATAAATAATATAAAAATAATATTTTTATAAAAATTGTACTTTTTACAACTTTTTGTATATTTTTATATTTTGTCCCTTTTTAATCGTTTTAGCGTAATATTTGTATTTTTAGCTCATATTTAGTTTTAAGCATAGTTTTTGCCATAGTTATTTTTACTTCTAGATTTTTAGGCTTTGCCGTAAAATCCCTTAAGTGCTTTTTCTTTAGACTAAGATTTAGGTGCTTTAGAATTTTGCGACGCCTTTTTAAGTTTTAGTACCTTTTTAAGATATTGCCATTTGGAATATAGTTTTTCCTATAAGCCTTAATATTTTTAGACTCCTTTTACCTATGTATCAATTATCATTCCAATTAGTAATCTCAATTTGCGATTATAATTTTAAGTTAGTTGTAGTGATAAGGTTGGGTTAGTCAAGTGTTTTTAAGTTTTATAAGTTTATTTTATTTTTCCGTCGCCTTTTATTTTTCTTTCTTATTTTTCTTTTTCGATCTTTTTTCGACGCACTCTTTTTCTTTCTTATTTCTCGCTATTCTAGTTTTTAGGACATAGATTTTTATTCTACTTCTTATCTAAATTTCTTAAAATTACGAAAATTTATTTTAAGTAGTTAAATTGATAGACATCAAAATTTTCTGGTTCGTAGTAATAATTGGATTTGTACGTGGACCGGGTTATTGGAGCCAAACAGTCCTCAATTATATTGAGACCAAACGAATCCTGCCCCTCTGCTGCATCTTTTGGCTATTCGAAACGTGGGCAAAATCAGAAAAGTCTATTGATTGGATAACTTATTATAATTTTTCTTTCCTTTTAAAAACTAATAGGATATTCAGTGAATGCACCGAGCAAGACGTTCATCACCTTTTATACGTTCACCACCTGTAACTAGATCAAGACATCTAACTAATATTGTCGCCGTTGATAATCCATTTTTTGAACCCGACCTCACAATTGAGAATCCGGAGAATATTCAGGGACGATTCATAGATCCTGAACCATTAAATTTTCCTCCGGAACCACCAATCATTCAAACAGAGATTGTTGAGGAACGAACCATTAAATCAGAATCCTCTAGTGATTCCGATTCAACAAATTCAATTATGGAAGTAACAGAACCATTAAGTATGGAAGACCGAATGAGAGCTAAACGCACTGGCCAAGGTCACGCAATTACTCATCCAGACATTAATGCGCCAGATTATGAAATCAAAGGAAAAATTCTACACATGGTGACTAATCAATGCCAATTTAGTGGTGCGCCAAAGGAAGATCCAAATGAACATCTTCGTACCTTTAATAGGATCTGCACTCTATTTAAAATAAGAGAAGTTGAGGATGAACAGATATATCTCATGTTATTTCCCTGGACTTTAAAGGGAGAAGCCAAAGATTGGTTGGAATCGTTACCTGAAGGGGCGATTGATACATGGGACGTTTTAGTTGAAAAATTTCTTAAACAATTCTTTCCTGCATCTAAAGCCGTAAGACTTCAAGGAGAAATTGTTACGTTCACACAGAAGCCAAATGAAACTCTATATGAGGCGTGGACAAGATTTGGAAAGTTATTAAGAGGATGTCCGCAACATGGTTTACGCACCTGTCAAATAGTACAAATATTCTACCAAGGATGCGACATCACTACAAGGAAAGACATCGATATAGCAGCTGGTGGTTCTATTATGAAGAAAACCGAAACTGATGCTTACAAAATTATTGATAACACTGATTCCCACTCACATGAGTGGCACCAAGAAAAAGATATCGTTAGATCATCTAAAGCAGCTAGAGCCGATTCTAGCCATGACTTAGATTCCATTTCCGCAAAGATAGATGCTGTTGAGAGACGAATGGAAAAGATGACTAAGGATATTCACTCAATACGAATTAGTTGTGAGCAGTGTGGAGGACCACATTTGACAAAAGATTGTCTCAGTCTTGAATTAACAATGGAACAAAGAGAGAATATTTCATACATAAACCAAAGGCCTGGAAATAATTATCAGAATAATTATCAACCGCCAAGACCTATTTACAATCAAAATCAGAACTATAACCGAAATATTCCATACAACAACCAACAAGGTCCTAGCAATCAACAAGTATCCAACAATACTTACAATCAGCAAAGACCTAATTTTCAAAACAAACCACCACAACAAACCGATGACGAATATTAATTTAAGATTTATATATTAATTTTAAAAACATGGTAAAAATAAAATTATCAAATCTTTTTGGCTTTTATCCCACTTTAATCAATCAAATATTATCAAAAATATGCGCCCCTCTTTTCGGTAAAGTAATTTCGGTTCCAAGACCTAATTTAACTCATGACGAATTTTTGAAATATTTTGGGTTGATTGATTAAAGATAATTATACCTTAAGAATAAACGTTAAATTTCGCAGTGATGTAATAAATTTTTGTATGATATCAATAATTTCGGTCGCCAAACCTAATTTTATTCAATACCAATTTAATACTTTATAGCGAACAAATTAGCGTTTATTATCAAAAGGTTAAAAATAAAAATAAAAACAAAAAAACGCGTCGAATTTTAATCAACCTGTCATCTGAAAATTGGAACCCCGCGACTCGCGGAGTTTGCAGCTTCAAGTACCGCAACTCGCGGAGCCACCCTGACACCGACAGAAACCCTAATCAGCATTTATTACGGATAATTATTATTATTATTAATAAACCCTAATTACTTAATTATTATTATAATTAGTTTAAGTTTTTAAATTAAATTGTATTTTAAAGTTTAATTAGTTTAATTAAATTATAAAATTAATAGTTTAATAAAATAAATAATATAAAAATAATATTTTTATAAAAATTGTACTTTTTATAACTTTTAGTATATTTTTATATTTTGCCCTTTTTAATTGTTTTAGCGTAATATTTGTATTTTTCGCTAGTGTTTAGTTTTAAGACAAAATTACACGGGGGGTCCTTGTGGTATGTTCGAAATAACAAGTGGAGTCCAAAATAATTTTTTCACCTTGAGGGGTCACTGTGGTATGCACTTGTTACATGGAGGGTCCATTTGCCTAACATCCGTGTAATTTTAACGTCTAAGTCATGCACATGACTTGCACATGAGGGTAATATTGTCTTTTTTAATTTCTTTCCCCTTAGGTGTTAGCTGCACCTTTTCCTTTATATTTATTTGATTGTATCCAGGCATTTAGCATTCATTTAGCATCATCACCATCCCTAACCTCAACTCCAGTTGGTTATTACGGATTTAAACCATCAAATTAACTCCGACATCCAAACCTTCCTTCACCAAAATACGTGCAATTCAATTTAGTCAACTAATCCGTGCAATTCATTTAACTCAACAAGTATTCCATCACCACCTCCCAAACCTTTCTTCACCAAAATCTCGACATCCTCACACAACCACTGTTGTCGCTGCTAGACCACCGCCATTTGGTTTGGTCGCTTAATCCTCACCGGAGGTGATAGCTTTCTTAATAAATTGAAGGCCGGAGACCTTAACCGTGCCTTCGATTACAAGATGATAAAGTTAGGATCTTTTTATATTTTAGGGATTTAAACGTCTCTGGTCAGTTTTCGATCATACATCCGGTCAATTCAGATCCGGTAAGTTTCAGATTTGGTCAGCTTTCGGTCACTTATGATTTCGATTTTACATCTGGTTGCACAACATCTCAGATTGGGTATGAAATTTTATTTTTTAGATGGGGATTTCGTGATGTTGCTACTTGCTTGTGTTGTTAAAATTTCAAGATTTTATGAACACTTGTTTTGTCCAATTTTAGAAACTGTTAGTCAAGATTATATCGAATGAAATAGGGGTTTATGTAATGGGCATGAAAGAATTATATTGTCTCTGTTCATCCTATATTCCTTTTTGGCATAATAATAATTATTTTATTAATTGTTTATTGTTTATTACGGAGTAGTAAGTGAACATATTAAAGCTACATTTAAACCTCTCATTTCTTCTTATTTGATTTAAATTGAGAATTGATTTGGTTTTCAGTAAGGATTTTGTTTGCTTTTGTTTTGTTTTTTTTAATTTTGGTTTGATTCGGTAGGTGGAATGTATTTAGATTTAATGTTGATTTGGTTTTGATTCACTGAAACATGAAGATGATGAAATAGATTTATGATGAAATAGATTGACGATGATGAAAAAGAAGAAACCCCTAAATTTTTACTTAAAGATGAGAAGATGAAGCTGCTAAGTTTTTGACGATTGACGATGATGAAAAAGATTTTGATGATGAATAGATGAAGTAGATGAAGATGAGACCCCTAAATTTTGGCTTAAAATTTGTGTACTATTTAGGATTTTTTGTGATGATTGATGATGAATAGATGAAGGTGAGAAGCTCTTGAAGCTGAGATAAGATGAATGTGTGTCAGATGATGATAAAAAGGGAATAAAAAATGAAAAAGAGAAGACAAAAGAGAAAAGGAAATAAAAGAGAAAGAAAGAAAGGAAAAAAAAAGAAATAAAAAGAGATTTTTTTAAAATGACTAGTTTACCCTCATGTGCATTGCACATGATGTGATCTAACAGAAAAGATAACAGCAGTTAGGCAATTGGACCCCCATGAAATAAGTGCATACCACAGTGACCCCTCAAGGTGAAAAAATTCTTCTGGACTCCACTTGTTATTTCGAACATACCACAGGGACCCCCCGTGTAATTTTGTCTAGTTTTAAACTTAGTTTTTGCCATAGTTATTTTTTACTTCCAGATTTTTAGGCTTTGTGGTAAAATTCCTTAAGTGCCTTTTCTTTAGACTAAGATTTAGGTGCTTTAGAATTTTGCGACGCCTTTTTAAGTTTTAGTTTCTTTTTAAGTTATTGCCATTTGGGATATAGTTTTTCTTGTAAGCTTTAATATTTTTAGACACCTTTTACCTATGTATCAATTATCATTCCAATTAGTAATCTCAATTTGCGATTATAATTTTAAGTTACTGATAGTAATAAGGTTGGGTTAGTCTAGTGTTTTTAAGTTCTATAAGTCACTCTTTTTCTTTCTTATTTTTATTTTTCGATTTTTTTCCGACACACTCTTTTTCTTTCTTATTTCTCGTCATTCTAGTTTTTAGGACTTAGAATTTTTTCTACTTCTTATCTAAATTTCTTAAAATTATGAAAATTTATTTTAAGTGGTTAAATTGATAGACATCAAAATTTTATGGTTCGTAGTAATAGTTGGATTTGTACGTGGACCGGGTTATTGGAGCCAAACAGTCCTCAATTATATTGAGACCAAACGAATCCTGCCCCTCTGCTGCATCTTTTGGCTATTCGAAACGTGGGCAAAATCAGAAAAGTCTATTGATTGGATAACTTATATAATGTTTCTTTCCTTTTTAAAAACTAATAGGATATTCAGTGAATGCACCGAGCATGACGTTCACCACCTTTTGTACGTTCACCACCTGTAACTAGATCAAGACATTTAGCAAATATTACCGCCGTTGATTTTTCTTTAGAATCGTCATCCAGTCGACCAAGTACTCCAGTTCAAATTTCCGATAATCCATTTTTTGAACCCGACCTCACAATTGAGAATCCGGAGAATATTCAGGGACGATTCATAGATCCTGAACCACTAAACTTTCCTCCGGAACCACCAATCATTCAAACAGAGATTTTAATTTTATTTAACTAATATAGCGTGGGGGTACGTGATAGTACTATATTTTACTACGAAATACGTTACAAATTACACAAGTTTTAATTATTTATTTACAAATGGGATATACCTAAACCTTGCTACAAAACTATAGGCAGTGTACCTAATCGTAGAGTAGTATAGTTTTTAGTAAGTCCGGTTCGTTCCACAGGGAGCGGGCTTATTGCACACTATATTTTTAAACAACTATATTTGTACAAAATATATATAATTATATATAATAATATATAAAAGGGGGTTTATCGTTTAATGACCGGTTTGTCGATTTATATTTTAAGCGAAGCGTATAGTAAATGACGATATTTAAATAACAATATAAAATAAATAACAATAATTAAAATGACAATAAATAAAAGTACGAGGAAAAATGAAATAAAATATATTATGCTTATTTAAACTTCCGTAACCATGTTGTTTGACGTGTTGATTTTTAGTTTATTCCCATGGGTTAATTGTTCTTTGTCCTGGATTATTTAATATGTCCGTCTGGTTTTTGTCCATAACACTCCATCAGTCATGAATATAAAGTGCGAGTGTCCTCGTCAAATTATCCTTATACCCGAAGTTAAATATTCCAACTAATTGGGGACTTAAACTGTAACAAGGTCTTAATACTTTGTTTAATAATTACACCAGGATATCGACTGCGTGTAACCCAAGGTTTTAATATTTTGTTATCAATTATGCCAAGTGTCCTTGTACATAATTTCACCCCTATTTTAATAATTCTAGTGACTATTAATCCATTCCCGTGTCCGGTTAAATGAACGATTATTCGTACATATAAATATCCTGCCCATCGTGTCCGATAGAGTGTATATGGTTATTTATAGGGACGTCCAATTGTAAATCTTTATATTAAAATTAACAAACTATCATTTAGTTAAGCAAATATAAAGCCCATTAATAGCCCATAGTCTAATTTCCACAAGTGTCGTTCTTTTGTCCAAACCCCAATTATGGTACAAAGCCCAATTACCCAATTTTAATATTTTTAGCCTAACATCATGATTACTTCGTCTTAAATAAGCATAATAATAACTTAAGTACGAGACATTAATTTAAAAAGGAGAACATAACTTACATTGAGTATTTATCGCGTAGTGTTACACGGACAGAATTTCGACTTCAAAAACCCGTAAAATAACCTTTACATAACCCGAACTAATCTAATATAAAACTACCCTATACTATATATATTATATATATATATATTTATTTATTTATTACAGAGTATTATTATTATTATTTTTTTTACTCGACAGAATGCATGGCCTTTTATAGGCGTTTTGATTTCTGACAGCTCCGCGAGTCGTGGAGTTTTAAGCCTGCAAACTCCGCGAGTCGTGGAGTTTGAAAATCCAGCTCACATACTTTTGGAACCTTGCTTGTTGACATATTTTATATATAAATATAAAATATAAATAATTAATATAATTATTTATATATTATATTATATTCTTGTGCATAGTAGACTTGTAATTTTTGGTCCGTTGCGTCGGGCGTTGATAGATGACTCATGTCCCGATTCCGGATTTTCGAACGTCCTTGCGTACAATTTAATATCTTGTACTTTGCGTTTTGTAACTTGTACTCTTGTCAGTTTTAGACGTTTTTCATCAATAAATTGAACCTTTTGAATTGTATCTTGAACATTTGAGCTTTTTGGACGTTTGTGTCTTCAAATCTTCGTTTTCGCCTTTTGTCTTCGCACTTATTTATTTAAACAATTACAATGAAAATATAATACAATTACATATGAAAACCTATTATTTAAGAGGGATATTGATATGAAATATATGTTCCTTTTTAGCCCAATCGTTAAAAACTTGATGTGTGCAGCGGGGTGTACGAAATAGTATTAATTTAAATACGAAATACGACGAAATATTACACAAGTTTTAATTATTTATTTACAAAATGGATATACCTAAACCTTGCTACAACACTATAGGCAGTGTACCTAATCGTAGAGTAGTATAGTTTTTAGTAAGTCCGGTTCGTTCTACAGGGAGCGGGCTTATTGCACACTATATTTTTAAACAACTATATTTGTACAAAATATATATAATAATATATAAAAGGGGGTTTACCGTTTAATGACCGGTTTGTCAATTTATATTTTAAACGAAGCGTATAGTAAATGACGATATTTAAATAACAATATAAAATAAATAACAATAATTAAAATGACGATAAATAAAAGTACGAGGAAAAATGAAATAAAATATATTATGCTTATTTAAACTTCCGTAACCATGATGTTTGACGTTTTGATTTTAATTTATTGTCCTGGGTTAATTGTCCTTTGTCCTGGATGTATTTGAAACATATCTATTTTTTGTCCATAATAGTTCATCGGTCATAATTATAAACTGCTCGGCAAATTTAACCTTATACCCGAAGTCAAATATTCCAACTAACTGGGGATTCGAACTGTAACAAGGTCTTAATACTTTGCTTAATGAATACACCAGGTTATCGACTGTGTAAACCAAAGTTTTAATACTTTGTTAACAATTACACCAATTACCCTTGAATGTAATCCACCCCTGTTTTAATGAGTCCATTGACTATTAATCCATCCCCGTGTCCGGTCAAATGAACAATAATTCGTACTTATAAATATCCCGCCCATCGTGTCCAATTAAGCGTATGTGGTTATATATAGATACGTAAAATCATAACCTTTATATTAAATTAACGAGGTATCATTAATTTAATATAAAGCCCATTAATAGCCCATAGTCTAATTTCCACAAGTGTCGTTCTTTTGTCCAAACCCCAATTATGGTACAAAACCCAATTACCCCGTCTTTAATATTTAGTCCAACATCATGATTACTTTGGCTCAAATAAGCATAATAATAACTTAAGTACGAGACATTAATTTAAAAAGGAGAACATAACTTACATTGAGTATTTATCGCGTAGTGTTACACGGACAGAATTTCGACTTCAAAAACCCGTAAAATAACCTTTACATAACCCGAACTAATCTAATATAACACTAATCTATACTATATATATATATATATATATATATATATATATATATATATATATATTATATATTTATTTATTTATTATCTTACGGAGTATATTATTATATTTTTTTTTATCGAACGAATGCATGGCCTTTTATAGGCATTTTGATTTCTGACAGCTCCGCGAGTCGTGGAGTTTTTGGCCTTCAAACTCCGCGAGTCGTGGAGTTTGAAAATCCAGCTCACATACTTTTGGAACCTTGCTTGTCGACGTTATTAAATAATAATATAATATATAAATAATTATAAGAATTATTTAAATATTATATTTTATTTATGTGCATAGTTGACTTGTAATTTTTGCACCGTTGCATCGCGCGTTGAGAGTTGACTAATGTCCCGGTTCCGGATTTTCGAACGTCCTTGCGTACAATTTAATATCTTGTACTTTGCGTTTTGTAACTTGTACTCTTGTCATTTTTAGACGTTTTTCATCAATAAATTGAACCTTTTGAATTGTATCTTGTACATTTGAGCTTTTTGGATGTTTGTGTCTTCAAATCTTCGTTTTCGCCTTTTGTCTTCGCACTTATTTATTTAAACAATTACAATGAAAATATAATACAATTACATATGAAAACCTATTATTTAGGAGGGATATTGCTATGAAATATATGTTCCTTTTTAGCCTTATCAAATATCCCCACACTTGAACGTTACTTGTCCTCAAGCAATACATAACTTGAAATAATATAATACATCACACGAATCACTTCTTTATTCTTCACACTTTGTACATAAGTGATTTTGATATGGCGGTATAAATAATGATAGTAACGATAGAACCATGGTTAAAGGTGGGTGTGTCATCCACAGTTGCCTCGGGTTTAGGTCAACGACACTTGCAATCAAATAGCCGATTTACTTTCGGTTTCCAAAGCAAAGTGCACATTTGAAAGGCGGTTTACAGTCCCACATGACTATGAAAATGTAGATCCTTAAGGAAATTGGATCTTTATGAAAACATTTGATCTTTTTGAAAATTTAATCTAGCTTTTACCCTAGATAAGTTTTCCGGAATAACCCTTCACCAGTGTTGCAAAATATTTTTGTGGGTTTTGTGGGTTTCAGATTTGAAAATTTTAGCTCAAAACTTATGGTTTTATGTCACCCACTTGCTATCCTTGTATTAGGAAAGCAACACATCCAGTTTACCTGCTCCGTATATTACCTTTCGGTAAACTACCGTCCGGTTGTAAAGGAAAGCGATGAACAAGCAACTGTTAAGGCAATGTCCCGTGACTTGCTTTTGATTATGGTCTATAAACATGTCAAATACTAGTACTATCCTTTGTAGGAGCAATAGTAAGATCATCCTATAATTTTTTTGGTCTGGCACAAGGTTCTGTCTCCGACCATGCTATGCAACCACCGTTCTTACGGTTGACACCCGATTTGGTTCAGGTGACCTAATGAATTCCAGGTGAATTCCTAGGATTTTACGTTCAATGGTAATGAACGCATTGAAAATAGGTTTTCAGAAAACAAATCGGTTTTAATTTTGATCAAAATATTTTCTCGTTCAAGCTCGAGTTTAGATATCATTGAATTCCATGAGTTTGAATTCTCAATCTTTAAGGTCAATCTCAAGGATTGAGTAATATCAGTCTTAAAAGCTGATTTTTAATCTTTAAGGAGATTATCCTTTCTTGGGATCTGATTCATTAGTCTTATCAAGCTAATTTGCACGGTATCCCCCCCATTGTACGAGATAAATCCTTCTCATGGTTAGGATAAATCTGACCACTTGGCGACCCTGTTTGATGCTGAGGTCCGTGGATTTCCTGCTGATTTTAGTGATGACTTTTCTAGATTTTTCGTCAACCTACAGCTGGTCTGGACGACAACTTCTTGACCTAAATCAAGAAGCGCGTGTCTTTTTTGGAAGACTTTACTTCCTTTTAATGATGGAATTGATTCATCGTGTAGATCCATCTTTTCTTTTCTTTCATCGGGTAAAATAGTTAATTTAGTCCAAAACAAAAGCACCTGCAATAACTTTACAGAAACATGTGATAGATAGTTTTTAATTGAATAACTTGGTACATTCTCCCCACACTTAGTTTCTTTCTTTGCCTTTTTATTCTCCTTTATTCCATTTTAAATGAATTCAAGCGTTTTAGGGTGTTTCTCAATTTATGTCCTTTCCGAGGTAACGATAATTTCGGTATTAACACCTAGTTTTCACCGTTCATAAATATATATAAACATGATTTTAAATTCATTTAGTTGAAAATTTTTCAAATTTTCATAAAATTTGGCAAATAAACCAAGTATAAACCCGAGAGAATTTATAACCCTTCCCCACACTTGAGATCATGCAATGCCCTCATTTGCATGAAATCAGACTCTAATTATAAATTCATGAGGGTGATTAGTGTAGAAAAATGATTGAAAATACCCAGTTTGTAATTACAAAGCTCGTCGAATGATAGATGGCGCGCCTCATCGTTCATTCCTTCTTGTTTTATCACACATGCTTTTTTCTTTTCTTTTCAAAAACGGCTGCTTTTCTGAACTGTTTACTAATATTTGAAAAAGCGTCTTTTACCCTAATCATGCATTTTTATTAACGAGTTATGCACTAACCCGAACCCCTAATTTAACGTTAAGTGGGGTTAAACTTCCCCACACTTAGCTGACGACATGTGAAGTTGGTAGAATAAGTTCCACGAATTAAAATAGTGAGCCAGTTATTTACATCTCGGGTGGTATAAAATATATCAATGGGTTTAAAGTTTAGACCCACCCGAATATCACTACTTAATTCTTTTTTAAGTGTAGCTTTTAGTAAATGGATATGTCTCTTTTCTAGTTCTTGGTCAAACGGATCGATATACACCGACATACATATTTCTATAGGGTGGACAATTCCTAACACTTCCTTTCGTTCATTCTCGGAATCAAAGTTTTCACCTCTATTACCCAATTGGGTGAAATTCGAGGTGTCATTATCTATTACAGCTCGTAGTTCATTTTCGGTAGATGACTCGTCTATTGAGAATATTGGGTTGGAAGGTTGTGTAATGGTGAAGTTCGGTTTGGCCTCGGGGGTAAAATTTTCAACGTTATCGTTTTCCCAAGAGTACCAATTTGTCACCCTTACTTCTTCTTCATCATCCATTGATGGATTGATGATTTCATCAGTAGAGGCTAATGTGTCATTATGTTGTGAAATTGGTAAGACTGAATAAAAAGTATCATCCGGATAGTTGGTGATTTCGGAGCTCTCGAATTCATCAAAATTCGATGATATGAGATTTTCTTGCACAATACTCCTTAGATCAACAGGTGTGTAGTTTGATAGAGTTTCAGCTTTCCGGTTTACAAACTCTCTCATTTGTTCATTTTGAGCATTGATTTCTTCGAGTTTGATTTTCATATTGTCTAATAAATTTTCAGACACGTAATTTTCCTCGTCTACTGGTTGTTGAATTTGGAAATATTTTTGGGAATAATCCCAATTTGAATTGTATTCTTCATAATCATTCCATTCAGGTTCCGTGGGTGCGTAATTTTCCATAGGAACGTAATAATAACATTCCCATGTTGAGTGATAATCTCCACAGATTTCACAACCAGTTATTGTTTCGTCATTCATGATCCAAGATTGACTGATCGAATTGTCATCAACACTCGGTTGAGAGTATTGATTTCGTATTACATAAAGAGTTTCCAAAATATCTTCGAGACTTTTCATAATGTGCTTATTACCAAATTTTAATTATCCTATTAGTTATAAAAATAGAAAAACTTATATAAGTTGTCCAATTAATAGACTTTTCTGCTTTTGCCCACATTTCGAATAGCCAATAGATGCAGCAGGGAGCCAGAACCCTTTAAATCGGAAGCTCACAACTCAGCCACTAACAAATCCAACTATTACTACGAAACAGAAAATTTGGATGTCTATCAATTTAACCACTTAAAATAAATTTTCGTAATTTAAAGAAATTTTAGATAAGAAATAGAATAAAAATCTATGTCCTAAAACTAGAATGTCGAGAAATAAGAAAGAAAAAGAGCGCGTCGAAAAAGGTCGAAAAAGAAAAGGGTTGAAAAATAAAAATAAGAAAGTAGCGCGTCGAAACTTAAAAAGGAACTAAAAACTAAGAATTAAAAGTTGCGTCTAAAAATATTAAAGCTTAAAAGAAATACTATATCCCAAATAGAAATATCTTAAAAAGGTTCTAAAATATAAAAAGGCGTCGCAAAATTCTAAAGCACCTAAATCTTAGTCTAAAGAAAAGGCACTTAAGAGATTTTACGGCAAAGCCTAAAAATCTAGAAATAAAAATAACTACGGCAAAAACTATGACTTAAAACTAAGTACGAGTGATAAAATATAAATATTACGCTAAAACAAATAAAAAGATACAAAATATAAAAATAATCTTAAAGTTGTAAAAAGTACAATTTTTATAAAAATATTATTTTTATATATTTATTTTATAAGAGTATTAATTTATATATATAAATAAAACTAATTAAAATTTAAAATACAATTTAATTAAAAATTAAAACTAATTATATTAAACTAATAAAGTAATTAGGGTTTAAAAATAATAATAAATAATATTACTCCGTACTTAAAGCGAAAATAGAGTTTCTGTCAGCGCGTCAGGGCAGCTCCGCGAGTCGCGTTGCCACGTGCCCAAAATTCCGCAAGTCACGGAGTTTGCATTTTCGGTTTTTTTTTTTATAATTTTATATTGTTTTTCTAAAAATATATATAAATATATTTATACAAAAATAAATTAAAAATATAGAGTTTCGCCGAGTCCCCGGCAGCGGCGCCAAAAACTTGATGTGTGCAGCGGGGTGTACGAAATAGTATTAATTTAAATACGAAATACGACGAAATATTACACAAGTTTTAATTATTTATTTACAAAATGGATATACCTAAACCTTGCTACAACACTATAGGCAGTGTACCTAATCGTAGAGTAGTATAATTTTTAGTAAGTCCGGTTCATTCCACAGGGAGCGGGCTTATTGCACACTATATTTTTAAACAACTATATTTGTACAAAATATATATAATTATATATAATAATATATAAAAGGGGGTTTACCGTTTAATGACCGGTTTGTCGATTTATATTTTAAACGAAGCGTATAGTAAATAACGATATTTAAATAACAATATAAAAAAATAACAATAATTAAAATGACAATAAATAAAAGTACGAGGAAAAATGAAATAAAATATATTATGCTTATTTAAACTTCCGTAACCATGATGTTTGACGTTTTGATTTTAATTTATTGTCCTGGGTTAATTGTCCTTTGTTCTGGATGTATTTGAAACCTATCTGGTTTTTATCCATAATAGTTCATCGGTCATAATTATAAACTGCTCGGCAAATTTAATCTTATACCCGAAGTCAAATATTCCAACTAACTGGGGATTCGAACTGTAACAAGGTCTTAATACTTTGCTTAATGAATATACCAGGTTATCGACTGTGTGTAAACCAAGGTTTTAATACTTTGTGAACAATTACACCAATTACCCTTGAATGTAATCTACCCCTGTTTTAATGAGTCCATTAACTATTAATCCATCCCCGTGTCCGGTCAAATGAACAATAATTCGTACTTATAAATATCCCGCCCATCGTGTCCAATTAAGCGTATGTGGTTATATAGATACGTAAAATCATAACCTTTATATTAAATTAATGAGGTATCGTTAATTTAATATAAAGACCATTAATAGCCCATAGTCTAATTTCCACAAGTGTCGTTCTTTTGTCCAAACCCCAATTATGGTACAAAACCCAATTACCCTGCCTTTAATATTTAGTCCAACATCATGATTACTTTGGCTCAAATAAGCATAATAATAACTTAAGTACGAGACATTAATTTAAAAAGGAGAACATAACTTACATTGAGTATTTATCGCGTAGTGTTACACGGACAGAATTTCGACTTCAAAAACCCGTAAAATAACCTTTACATAACCCGAACTAATCTAATATAACACTAATCTATACTATATATATATATATATATATATATATATATATATATATATATATATATATATATATATATATATATATATTACAGAGTATTATTATTATTTTTTTATTCTTAAACTCGGCAGAATGCATGGCCTTTTATAGGGATTTCTGACGAATTGAAGACGCAAACGACCAAAAAGCTCAAAAGTACAAAATACAATCAAAGAGGTTCCAATTATTAATAAGAAACGTCTCGAAATTACAAGAGTACAAGATTCAAAACGCAAAGTACAAGATATTAAATTGTACGCAAGGACGTTCGAAAATCCGGAACCGGGACCAGAGTCAACTCTCAACGCTCGACGCAACGGACTAAAAATTACAAGTCAACTATGCACATGAATATAATATAATATATAAATAATTCTTAAAAATTATATATATATATTATATTAATATTTAAAATCGTCGGCAAGAAAGAAGCCAAAGCTGTTGAGCTGGAATTTCAAACTCCGCGACTCGCGGAGTTTGAAGGCAAAAAATGCCGCGAGTCGCGGAGTTCCCCTGGACTCAATTCCCTATAAAAGCAAACGCAGTTTGATCGCAAAATCCATATATAATTCAATCTCTCTCTATATATGTATACGTAAATATATTTATATTTATATTTTAATTTTAATTTTAATCCTAATAATAAGGGTATGTTAGCGAATGTTGTAAGGGTGTAAGTCGAAATTCTGTCCGTGTAACGCTACGCTATTTTTAATCATTGTAAGTTATGTTCAACCTTTTTAATTTAATGTCTCGTAGCTAAGTTATTATTATGCTTATTTAAAACGAAGTAATCATGATGTTGGGCTAATTACTAAAATTGAGTAATTGGGCTTTGTACCATAATTGGGGTTTGGATAAAAGAACGACACTTGTGGAAATTAGACTATGGGCTATTAATGGGTTTTATATTAACTAAACAATACCTTATTAATTTAATATACGAACTTATAATTCGACGTATTTATATATAACCACATACGCTTAACTAGGTACGGTGAGCGGGATATCTATAAATACCAATAATTATTCATTTTACCGGACACGGAACTGGATTAATAGTTAATAGACTTGTTGAAACAGGGGTGAATTACATTCAAGGGTAATTGGTGTAATTGTTAACAAAGTAGTAAAACCTTGGTTTACACGCAGTCGATAACCTGGTGTATTCATTAAACAAAGTATTAAAACCTTGTTACAATTCGAATCCCCAATTAGTTGAAATATTTGACTTCGGGAATAAGAATAATTTGACGAAGGCTTTCGCTCTTTTTATTTATGACTGATGGACTATTATGGACAAATCCGTATGGACATATTAAATAATCCAGGACAAAGGACAATTAACCCATGGGCATAAAACTAAAATCAACACGTCAAACATCATGATTACGGAAGTTTAAATAAGCATAATTCTTTTATTTCATATTTAATTTCCTTTATTTTATATTTAATTGCACTTCTAATTATCGTATTTTTATTTATTGTTATTGTATTTAATTGCACTTTTAATTATCGTACTTTTTAATTATCGCAAGTTTATTTTATCGCACTTTTATTTATCGCAATTTCATTATCGTTATTCACTTTACGCTTTAAATTAAGTCTTTTATTTATTTAATATTTTACATTTGGTTTTAACTGCGACTAAAGTTTTAAAATCGACAAACCTGTCATTAAACGGTAAAAACCCCCCTTTATAATAATAATATTTTTAAGAGTTTATTAAATATTTAAGTTTTATAAAGTTTCTTTATTTTTATTTTATAAAAATATAAGTTTTATTTAAATATTTTGTATTTATTTAGAAAATAAAATTAAAAATTGAAAAAAAAATAAATAAATATATAAATCTAGTTTTAAGATTTTTATTATAAAGTATTTCTATTTTTATTTTAGTTTTTAAAACATAAGTTTTTATTTAGTTTTTATAAATATTTTATTTAAATATTTAAACAGAAAAAAAAAAGTAAAACGAAACCTGTCGAAACCAGCCTGTCATCTGAATTTTCATATCCCGCGACTCGCGGAGTTTGAAGAAGAAAATACCGCGACTCGCGGAGCCGTCTGCCACAGGCACACAGCAACCCTAATTTGGCATTTATTACGGAGTTTTAATTATTATTATTAATTAATTAGTATTTAGGGTTAATTAATTTATTATTTAGTTTAAGATTTAATTAATTTGTAATAATTATTTGTAATTAGTTTTATTTATATATATAAAAGTAATAGTTTTATAAAATAAATAATATAAAAATAATATTTTTATACTTTTTACAACTTTTTGTATATTTTTATATTTTCTCCCTTTTTAATTGTTTTAGCTTAATATTTGTATTTTTCGCTCGTATTTAGTTTTAAGATATAGTTTTTGCCATAGTTATTTTTTTTACTTCTAGATTTTTAGGCTTTGCCATAAAATCCCTTAAGTGCTTTTTCTTTAGACTAAGATTTAGGTGCTTTAGAATTTTGCGACGCCTTTTTAAGTTTTAATTTCTTTTTAAGTTATTGCCATTTGGTATATAGTTTTTCTTGTAAGCTTTAATATTTTTAGACGCCTTTTACCTATGTATCAATTATCATTCCAATTAGTAATCTCAATTTGCGATTATAATTTTAAATTAGTGATAGTAATAAGGTTGGGTTAGTCTAGTGTTTTTAAGTTCTATAAGTCACTCTTTTTCTTTCTTATTTTTTTATTTTTCGATCTTTTTCCGACACGCTCTTTTTCTTTCTTATTTCTCGCTATTCTAGTTTTTAGGACATAGATTTTTTATTCTACTTCTTATCTAAATTTCTTAAAATTACGAAAATTTATTTTAAGTGGTTAAATTGATAGACATCAAAATTTTCTGGTTCGTAGTAATAGTTGGATTTGTACGTGGACCGGGTTATTGGAGCCAAACAGTCCTCAATTATATTGAGACCAAACGAATCCTGCCCCTCTACTGCATCTTTTGGCTATTCGAAACGTGGGCAAAATCAGAAAAGTCTATTGATTAGATAACTTATATAATTTTTCTTTCCTTTTTAAAACCTAATAGGATATTCAGTGAATGCATCGAGCAAGACGTTCACCACCTTTTGTACGTTCACCACCTGTAACTAGATCAAGACATTTAGCAAATATTACCGCCGTTGATTTTTCTTTAGAATCTTTATCCAGTCGACCAAGTACTCCAGTTCAAATTTCCGATAATCCATTTTTTGAACCCGACCTCACAATTGAGAATTCGGAGAATATTCAGGGACGATTCATAGATCCTGAAACATTAAATTTTCCTCCGGAACCACCAATCATTCAAACAGAGATTGTTGAGGAACGAACCATTAAATCAGAATCCTCTAGTGATTCTGATTCAACAAATTCAATTATGGAGAATCTGGAACCTTTAAGTATGGAAGACCGAATGAGAGCTAAACGCACTGGCCAAGGTCACGCAATTACTCATCCTGACATTAATGCGCCAGATTATGAAATCAAAGGACAAATTCTACACATGGTGACTAATCAATGCCAATTTAGTGGTGCGCCGAAGGAAGATCCAAATGAACATCTTCGTACCTTTAATAGGATCTGCACTCTATTTAAAATAAGAGAAGTTGAGGATGAACAGATATATCTCATGTTATTTCCCTGGACTTTAAAGGGAGAAGCTAAAGATTGGTTGGAATCGTTACCTGAAGGGGCGATTGATACATGGGACGTTTGAGTTGAAAAATTTCTTAAACAATTCTTTCCTGCATCTAAAGCCGTAAGACTTCAAGGAGAAATTGTTACGTTCACACAGAAGCCAAATGCAACATGGTTTAGACACCTGTCAAATAGTACAAATATTCTACCAAGGATGCGACATCACTACAAGAAAAGACATCGATATAGCAGCTGGTGGTTCCATTATGAAGAAAACCGAAACTGATGCTTATAAAATTATTGATAACACTGCTTCCCACTCACATGAGTGGCACCAAGAAAAAGATATCGTTAGATCATCTAAAGCAGCTAGAGCCGATTCTAGCCATGACTTAGATTCCATTTCCGCAAAGATAGATGCTGTCGAGAGACGAATGGAAAAGATGACTAAGGATATTCACTCAATACGAATTAGTTGTGAGCAGTGTGGAGGACCACATTTGACAAAAGATTGTCTTAGTATTGAACTAACAATGGAACAAAGAGAGAATATTTCATACATAAACCAAAGGCCTGGAAATAATTATCAGAATAATTATCAACCGCCAAGACCGATTTACAATCAAAACTAGAACTATAACCGAAATATTCCATACAACAATCAACAAGTGTCCAACAATAATTACAATCAGCAAAGACCTAATTTTCAAAATAAACCACCACAACCCGATGATAAAAAGCCGAATTTAGAAGATATGATGACAAAGCTAGTTGAAACTCAAACGCAGTTTTTCACATCTCAAAAACAAACTAATGAACAAAATGTTCAAGCATTTAGAAATCAACAAGCTTCTATTCAAAACTTGGAACAAGAAGTAGGTAACCTAGCAAGATTAATAGGTGAAAGAAAACCGGGAAGTTTACCTAGTGATACAAACGCTAACCCCCGGAATGAAACAGCTAAAGCCATTACCACAAGAAGTGGTACAACACTTAAACCACCTGAAATACCTGTAACTTCTGATGAAGCTATTCCTACTCTACAAGAACCACAACCTGAACAAGATAAGGAAAAAGAACCGGTAGTTAAAAAGGTTAATGAAGATAACACAGTTAAGGCTAAACCTTATGTTAAACCATACCAACCACCACTTCCTTACCCGAGTAAAATGAAGAAAGAGAAACTTGAAGTCGAGCAATCCAAATTCTTGGATATGTTTAAACAGATAAATGTAAATCTTCCTTTCATTGATGTGATTTCAGGAATGCCTAGATATGCTAAATTCTTGAAAGATCTAATCTCAAATAGAAAGAAAATGGAAGAACTCTCGGCTGTTACTATGAATGCTAATTGTTCAGCAGTGCTGTTGAATAAGATACCAGAAAAACTATCTGATCAAGGAAGTTTCACAATTCCATGTTTTCTTGGTAGCCTTAGTTCAATAGAAGCATTAGCAGACTTAGGTGCTAGCATAAATCTAATGCCGTATTCACTATACGCTAAACTAGACCTTGGAGAATTGAAACCAACAAGAATAAGCATACAACTAGCCGATCGATCAATAAAATATCCTAGAGGGATAATGGAGAACATGCTAGTTAAAGTTGGTACTTTAGTATTTCCAGTAGATTTTGTTGTTCTGGACATGGAAGAAGATTCTCAAGTTCCTCTCATATTAGGAAGACCATTGTTAAACACGGCTAAAGCAATGATAGACGTGTTCGGTAAGAAATTGACCCTAAGTATAGAGGACGAGAGTGTTACCTTTTCAGTTGATAGAGCAATGCAACAACCACAATCTGCAGATGATACATGTTATTATATTCAAACTATAGATGCACATGCAGAATTGTTAGAAGAATTTCCTGAATTACAAGGAACAGGAGAATATTCTTTAGGAGAAGGAACTGAACCAATTGATGAATTTGAAATGTTAGCTACACTTATAGCTAATGGATATGAACCAACAACAGAAGAAATTCAAATGCTAAAAGAAGAAGACAGATATCGATATAAATCATCGATAGAAGAACCTCCGAAATTAGAGTTAAAGCCACTTCCAAACCATTTGGAATACGCTTATTTACATGGTGAATCTAAATTACCTATAATAATATCGTCTTCTCTTACTGAAAATGAGAAATCACAACTCATTTCTGTGTTGAAAGCTCATAAACCAGCCATTGCATGGAAGATTCATGATATTAAAGGAATAAGTCCTTCGTATTGCACACATAAAATCCTTATGGAAGAAGGTCATAAAACGTATGTGCAACGCCAACGAAGACTAAATCCTAATATGCAAGATGTAGTTAAGAAAGAGATTATTAAACTGCTAGATGCAGGTTTGATATATCCAATTTCTGATAGTCCATGGGTAAGCCCAGTTCAATGCGTGCCTAAAAGGGTGGCATGACTGTCATTACAAATGAAAAAAATGAGCTTATTCCTACTAGGACTGTAATAGGATGGCGTGTGTGTATTGATTATAGAAAATTAAATGACGCCACCAGAAAAGATCACTTTCCCTTACCTTTCATTGATCAAATGTTGGAAAGATTAGCCGGAAATAGTTACTATTGTATTCTAGATGGATTTTCCGGATATTTTCAAATTCCAATAGCACCCGAGGACCAAGAGAAAACAACGTTCACGTGCCCTTATGGTACTTTTGCTTATAAACGCATGCCATTTGGACTTTGCAACGCCCCTGCAACCTTTCAAAGGTGTATGATGGCAATTTTTCACGACATGATAGAAGAATGCATGGAAGTTTTCATGGATGACTTTTCAGTCTTCGGTGATACATTTGAATCATGTCTAGTTAATCTTGAACGAATGCTTATTAAATGTGAACAATCAAATCTAGTACTTAATTGGGAGAAATACCATTTCATAGTTAAAGAAGGCATCGTTCTTGGACATAAAATTTCAAAAGAAGGAATTGAAGTGGATAGAGCTAAAGTAGATGTAATTGCTAAACTTCCACATCCCACCAATGTTAGAGGAGTTAGGAGTTTTCTAGGGCATGCCGGTTTTTACCGACGTTTCATAAAAGATTTTTCTAAAATTGCCACTCCTATGAATAAACTCCTAGAAAAGAATGCTCCATTCATCTTTTTAGATGAATGTATCAAATCTTTTAATATTCTTAAAGAGAAACTCACTAATGCACCGATCATGATAACACCAAATTGGAATCTACCGTTTGAATTAATGTGCGATGCCAGTGATTTTGCAATGGGAGCCGTTTTAGGACAAAGGATTGAAAAAAGATTTCAACCTATATATTATGCTAGTAAGACGTTACAAGGAGCACAAACAAATTACACAACTACTGAAAAAGAACTCCTTGCTATTGTCTTTGCTTTTGACAAATTTCGTTCATATCTCGTTCTAGCAAAAACGGTGGTCTATACCGACCATTCTGCTCTTAGATACCTATTTACGAAACAAGATGCTAAACCAAGATTAATCCGTTGGATCTTACTCTTACAAGAGTTCGATATTGAAATCCGAGATAAAAGAGGAGCAGAAAATCTCGCCGCTGATCATCTTTCTCGTCTTGAAAATCCCGAATTAGAAGTTATAAATGAATCGGCCATACAAGACAAACTTCCTGATGAATATCTATTGAAGATAGATTATAATGAAATTCCATGGTTTGCAGACTATGCAAACTACTTAGTTTGTGGATTCCTTGAAAAAGGATTATCGTACCAAAAACGAAAGAAATTCTTCAGTGATATAAAACACTATTTCTGGGAAGATCCACATCTGTTTAAAAGTTGTCCCGATGGAATAATACGCCGATGTGTATTCGGAGATGAAGCTAGTAAAATTTTAAACCATTGTCACACAGGACCAACAGGAGGGCATTATGGGCCTCAACTAACAGCAAGAAAAGTTTACGATGCTGGATTCTATTGGCCTACAATTTACAAAGATGCACACCTTCTTTGCAAATCCTGTGATGCTTGTCAAAGGGCCGGAAAAATAAGTCAACGTGATGAAATGCCACAAAATGTCATACAAGTATGTGAAGTATTTGACATTTGGGGTATTGACTTTATGGGTCCATTTCCAAAATCTCATAATAATCTCTACATTCTCGTTGCCATTGATTATATATCTAAATGGGCGAAAGCACAAGCACTCCTAACTAACGATGCACGAGTTGTAGTCAAATTTTTAAAACGTCTTTTTGCAAGGTTTGGAACACCGAAAGCTTTAATAAGTGATCGGGGAACTCATTTCTGTAATAATCAACTTGAAAAAGTTCTTAAAAGATATGGAGTAACTCATAAAATCTCCACTGCTTATCATCCACAAACAAGTGGACAAGTTGAAAATACCAACCGAGCTTTAAAACGTATTCTAGAGAAAACCGTAGGATCAAATCCGAAGGAATGATCTATTAAATTGGAGGATGCACTCTGGGCTTTTAGAACAGCCTACAAAACTCCAATCGGAACCACACCTTTTAGACTTGTCTACGGAAAAGCATGTCATCTTCCAGTAGAAATTGAACACAAAGCATTTTGGGCTTTGAAGAGATGTAATCTTGATTTACATGAAGCTGGACGTCTACGATTAAGTCAACTAAATGAATTATAAGAATTAAGACATGAAGCATACGAAAATTCGTTAATCTATAAAGAAAGAATGAAGAAATGGCATGATAAAAGAATCAAAAGTTCAAAAGAATTTAAAGAAGGAGACAGAGTTCTTCTTTTCAATTCACGATTCAAGCTATTTCCTAGAAAATTGAAATCAAGATGGTCTGGACCATTCATAGTCAAAAGAGTTTTCCCATACGGAACGATAGAATTAATAAATTCAAATGGGATTGAATTTAAAGTTAATGGTCACAGAGTTAAACATTACATACATGGTCCGATGGAAGTTGACAATGAAGTTAATCATAATTTCACCACCCAAGAAAACCTTCAAAATGAAAACATAAATATGTTATCTACAACATATGAAAAATCAAAATTAGAATATAAGGAGGATTCAAATTTGAGTGATGAAGAAGAATTCTTATACAAACCTCCCATTCCAAGAAACGAAGAAAAATGTGAACAAGAAATTCAAATAGAAGTGAAAGAACCAAGGAAAGAACACACGAAAAAGGTTTACAAACCAACTCGACTTACTAAAGCAGGAGACCCGGGTGAATTTATCATTTCTTGCTTGCTTAATGATGGTGCTGTATATAATGGACTCGCAGATTTAGGAGCAAGTGCAAATATTATGCCTCTTTCCTTATACAAAAGATTAGGCATGGGTAAATTAAAACCAACCAAAATAGGTGTTCAATCATTTGACCAAACCATTAAACACCCGGTTGGAATAGCAAATAATTTACTTGTTAACGTGGGAAGTTTGACCTTTATTGCAAACTTCATAGTGATTAATATGGAGGAAAACCTTGATATTCCTCTAATTCTAGGTCGCCCATTTTTAGCAACCACCGAGGCATTCATTGATGTAAGAGAAGGTAGAATGACACTTAGGGATGGTGATACATCGATCACCTTTGTGAACCGAAAGTTTAGATCTCCACAAACCAAAATTGTTAGACCAATAAAAACGCATAAGTGTGGGGAAGATGAAGAAACACTTAATGATGATCCAATCACAAAGAATGCCGTTGATGATACGAAATTAGACGAACCTATTTTTAACAGTTCAACGAAGAAACTTTATAAACGGATTCACGATGCTAAGATTAAAGGAAACTTTAAGTTATATAACCGATTAATATCCAATTTATCATCAAAAGAAAAGGCAATGTGAGTTGAATTTGTGAAAGTTACGGAGGAAATCAACAAATGGATTTAAGCGAAAGTCAAAGATATACAAGTTGTTGATGATTCAATTGAAAATAATGTTAATCACAATTTCAACTAAGTATAGGGGGTTTATGTATTTCTGTTAGAGTTAGATTTTCTGTTTTCGTGTAGTTCTCGAAAATGGAACTCGAATGGTCTTTCCCTAGCAGACCCTAAAGAACTAGTCTTCTCCCCCCATTCTGAATTTTTATTTTTTTAGGAAATGAAGACTGCCTGTGAACTAAACCATGGTCTAATGCTACACGCTTTGATCACTAAACGTAATAATGACATACTTCCGAGTGAAATAGTATCAGTAATCAGAGAAAGATTGGACAGAGTAAGAAAAGAATCCAGATGCGAAGATAATAAGTTACAATTTGGTAAAGGAAAATCAAAATCCGCAGCGAAAAGAAGAGCACGACACCTAGAAAGATGTCACAAATGCGGAAAATGGTCACATGGAGGTAAATGTTCAAATAATCAAACCTATTCAAACACCGAATTTGTTACTTTATGCAGAGACGGACCGTTCATATGTTTAGAAGAAAAAACACTGAATGCTCGAGGTTACGCCTATGTAGCTATGGAAAACCAATTAAACCGACTATCTTATGAATGGGATAGATCGTATAACTAAGAATACTATCTCACAGGTAAGTCTGTACAGTTTTTTTTGTTTTTATTTTTATTTTTAACCTTTTGATAATAAACGCTAATTTGTTCGCTATAAAGTATTAAATTGGTATTAAATAAAATTAGGTTTGGCGACCGAAATTATTGATATCATACAAAAATTTATTACATCACTGCGAAATTTAACGTTTATTCTTAAGGTATAATTATCTTTAATCAATCAACCCAAAATATTTCAAAAATTCATCATGAGTTAAATTAGGTCTTGGAACCGAAATTACTTTACCGAAAAGAGGGGCGTATATTTTTGATAATATTTGATTGATTAAAGTGGGATAAAAAGCCAAAAAGATTTTTAATTTTATTTTTACCATGTTTTAAAAATTAATATATAAATCTTAAATTAATATTGTAAACTTTGTAAAAACAATATATTTAAAATTGTAAATATTTGAGAAATATAATATAAGTTTGGTGTGAATTTATAATATGAATTTTTAAATTAAGTTTGGTGTGAATTTTTAATTTTTAAAATATGAATTTTTAATTTTATGCATTTCAAATTTTAAGTTTAGTGTGAATTTTAATATTAATTTTGAATTTTATGTATTTTTAATTTAAGTTGGTGTGAATTTAAAAACAAAAATTTACTTTATCTCATTAAGTTAAAAATATGATTTTTAAAATTCGTCGTAAGTTGAAGACTAGGTCTTTGGACCGAAATTGCTTTACCCGAGGGAGGGACGAGAACTTTTATTATCATTATTTTTAATCTTATTGAATTAAAGTATGCCAAAAACATTAAAAAAAAAACCCAAAAATCTTAGCTTTTAAAACAATCGCTTGAAAAAGACAAATTTTAAAATTTTGTTGAAGGACGGACTAGGACATCGATCCGAAACGACCTCGTCCTAAATAACAAGGGAAACAAAATTTTAAAATTAATTACTTAATTGTTTTAATTAGTATAAGATATATTTATAAAAAAAAATATACAAACTCCGCGACTCGCGGAGTTGGAAGGGTCAAACACCGCGACTCGCGGAGCTTGCAAAATCCAGAAAAAAAAATAAAAGCTGAACGAACTGATCAGTATCCTCACTCCCCACACCACAAAACTGCGAAACAAACCCGAAAATACCCGAAAAACACTCCCAAATTCACAATTTTTGACCGTTAATCATCAAATCTTTTACGAAAATCATGTTAAGAAGGATGCTATCAAGGAATTACTCAAGAAAAACGACTGAAAGGGGTGAATCTTCATCCCAAGCTCGCAATGCTCCTGCTGAGAATGCGGAACAACAGGAGGTGGATAACTACTACAAACAAGATATACCTCATCCAGTCATGACATATTCTGATATGCACTTGGAAGATTTGCACCCGAACCTGAGATTTGACAGACTTTGGATAGATTATCCAAAATACCAAAGGGGTTTCCATACTCTTCATTCTAAAGCTGTTGAAGTACCTAGAGTCATAGAATGGGGACCATTAGAAGCTGTAGAATTGGCCGGGCCAATTAGGGAATTACTTGCACAGAGGTATGGTAATTCTACTTTTAACGATTGGGTACAGTTATTCAACATGCGTAGACCTGTATATAAAGTATGGTGTGAAGAATTGTTGTGTAGTATAGAATTAAATGATCGGGTAGCTAGTTTAACCGATCGATCTTTTATTAGATTTTTGTTAGGAGGTTCGATGCGCCACATGTCTTTACTAGATATGGCTCAGGCTTTACGTATATATACGCCTGAGGAGCTAGCATCTGCCGATTGTAGAGGGTTGATACTAAATGGTAGAAAGATAGACGAAAATTTTGATACGCATGGTGTATGGAGTCAAATGACTAGCCATCACCGATTTAAAGGGGGAAATTACTCTTATTTGGATATAGATAGAGCTGAATTAAGAGTAATTCATAGGTTTTTAGCTAATTCGATTACACAAAGAGGTAAGAACAAGGAAAAGGTAAATGAACAGGATTTGTTTTACCATATGTGTATTCGAGACCCACAAAGCGCTGTAAGTATACATTATTGTGTGGGTTATTATTTATCAGCTATGGTTAGGGGGATGAGACCGCATAGCATAATAGGAGGTGGTATATTTATTACTTTGATTGCTGAATATCTCGGTGTGGATATAAGTCGGGGGGATTACTAATCGAAGAACCAGAACCCCGAGATACAATAGGTTTAAATGTATACCATGGTACGAAAGTTTTGAAGAGACGAAATAACGCCGCAGTACGATATAATGGTAGACATCCACAGGTTGAGAGAAACCAACAGCAAGGTAATGTAGGAGGGGGAAATGAAATGGCAGAAATGCAAAGGTTTATAGATTCACAAGAGTATGAAAATGCTAGACATAGAGCATTTGAAGATTGGCAAGTTCATCAAAACCAAATCATAGCTTATTGCCAACATATAGGTAGAAACTATATTCCTACTCCATCGCCCATATTCCCTCCCTGGTCTATAGAGATTCAACCACCGTATCCTACGTATAACCCAGCCGAAGCATTTTATAGCACATATGGTTATGCATGGAACCCCTACTGGTATCAGTATCATCCATAGTCTACTTAGTTTTATTTATTTTGTAATTTGTAATGTTGATACGTTTAATACTTATGTTAATATTGTAATAGTTTTTATAATTTTCTAACTTTTATTCTTAGATTTTAATAATTTTTAAATGTGGGGTAATATACCAAACTTCAAAAATATGTATATATGTTTGCAGTTTATTTTATGTACACAACAGGGTAAAACAACGCATTTTCAAAGACTGGCATTAAGTTCAGCAAAAGTAACTAATTTTGACGACATGATGCAAAATATATGTGAAATAACAACAAGACGGAATGAACAAATGATATGCACCATCATTCAGCAAGTAAACACAAATATGTTTGGAAACTTTGGTAAAATTTAATCATTTTCACACAAATCACCCTCAATAATTTAAATTGTTACTGATTTCTTGCAAATGAGGGCATTACAAGATATTAAGTGTGGGAAGGGGTTAAATTCTTTCGGATTTTAAAATTTTTACTTTATACACTTGGTTACCATTAGAAATACTAGTAAAGTAGTAGTTGTATTAGAATCTAGTGCTCTCTGATAATAAAGAACATCCCTAGTCTTATATACTGACTACCAATTCTAGTAAAATTTTTCAAAATTTTCAACTAAATGAACTCAAAATCATGTTTATACATATTTATGAACGATAAAACTAGGTTTTAACACTGAAATTATTGTTACCTCGAAAAGGACATAAATTGAGAAACAAACCAAAACGTTAAAATTCATTTAAAATGAAATAGAGGACAATAAAAAGGAAAATAAAAGCCAAGTGTGGGAAAATTTACCAAGATACTTTAAACATATGTCACATATTTTTGTACAAATAACTGAAAATACTTTTGCTTTGAACTAAACTAAAAAGTTTTACCTGATTTACTGTAAGAAAGATGGATCTACACGATGAATCAATTCCATCATTAAAAGGAAGTAAAGTCTTCTGAAAAAGAAACGCGCTTCTTGATTTAGGTCAGGAAGTTGTCGTCCAGACCAGCTGTAGGTTGACGAAAAATCTAGAAAAGTCATCACTAAAATCAGCAGGAAATCCACGGACCTCAGCATTAAACAGGGTCGCCAAGTGGTCAGATTTATCCTAACCATGTGAAGGATTTATCTCGTAAAATGGGGGGGGGGGGCACCGTGCAAATTAGCTGGATAAGACTAATGAATCAGATCCCTAGAAAGGATAATCTCCTTAAAAGATCAAAAATCAGCTTTTAAGCCTGATATTACTCAATCCTTGAGATTGACCTTAAAGATTGAGAATTACAAACTCATGGAATTCAATGATATCTAAACTCGAGCCTGAACGAGAAAATATTTTGATCAAAATTACAAACCGATTTGTTTTCTGAAAACCCATTTTCAATGCATTCATTACCATTGAACGTAAAATCCTAGGAATTCACCTGGAATTCATTAGGTCACCTGAACCAAATCGGGTGTCAACCGTAAGAACGGTGGTTGCATAGCATGGTCAAAGACAGGACCTTGTGCCAGACCGACAAATTAAAAGGGTGAGCTTTACTATTGCTCCTACCAAGGATAGTAATTGCGTCCGACACGTTATAGACCATAATTAAAAGCATGTCAGGGGACATTGCCTTAACAGTTGCTTGTTCAACGCTTTCCTTTACAACCGGACGGTAGTTTACCGAAAGGTAATATACGGGACAAGTAAACTGGACGTGTTGCTTTCCTAATACAAGGTTAGCAAGTGGGTGACACAAAACCATAAGTTTTGAGCTAAAATTTTCAAATATGAAACCCACCAAACCCACAAAAATAATTTGCAAACACTGGTGAAGGGTTATTCCGGAAAACTTATCTAGGGTAAAAACTAGATTTAATTTTCAAAAGATCAAATGTTTTCATAAAGATCCAATTTCCTTAATGGATCTAAATTTTTATAGTCATGTGGGACTGTAAACCATATCGTTACTACCATTGTTTATACCGCCGTATAGAAATCACTGATGTACAAAGTGTGAAGAATAAAGAAGTGATTCTAGTATTTCAAGACTATATTGCTTGAGGACAAGCAACGCTCAAGTGTGGGAATATTTGATAATGCTAAAAACGAACATACATTTCATAGCATTATTCCCCAAGAAAGACAAGATTTTAGTTGCAATTGTTCTATTTACAAGTGATATTCGTTTAAATATTAAAAGGTGAAGACAAAAGACAGATTCGACAAATTGAAGACGCAAACGACCAAAAAGCTCAAAAGTACAAAATACAATCAAAGAGGTTCCAATTATTGATAAGAAACGTCTCGAAATTACAAGAGTACAAGATGCAAAACGCAAAGTACAAGATATTAAATTGTACGCAAGGACGTTCGAAAATCCGGAACCGGGACCAGAGTCAACTCTCAACGCTCGACGCAACGGACTAAAAATTACAAGTCAACTATGCACATGAATATAATATAATATAAAAATAATTCTTAAAAATTATATATATATTATATTAATATTTAAAATCGTCGGCAAGAAAGAAGTCAAAGCTGTTGAGCTGGAATTTCAAACTCCGCGACTCGCGGAGTTTGAAGGCAAAAAATGCCGCGAGTCGCGGAGTTCCCCTGGACTCAATTCCCTATAAAAGCAAACGCAGTTTGATCGCAAAATCCATATATAATTCAATCTCTCTCTATATATGTATACGTAAATATATTTATATTTATATTTTAATTTTAATTTTAATTTTAATTTTAATCCTAATAATAAGGGTATGTTAGCGAATGTTGTAAGGGTGTAAGTCGAAATTCTGTCCGTGTAACGCTACGCTATTTTTAATCATTGTAAGTTATGTTCAACCTTTTTAATTTAATGTCTCGTAGCTAAGTTATTATTATGCTTATTTAAAACGAAGTAATCCTGATGTTGGGCTAATTACTAAAATTGGGTAATTGGGCTTTGTACCATAATTGGGGTTTGGATAAAAGAACGACACTTGTGGAAATTAGACTATGGGCTATTAATGGGTTTTATATTAACTAAACAATACCTTGTTAATTTAATATACAAATTTATAATTCGACGTATTTATATATAACCACATACGCTTGACTGGGTACGGTGGGCGGGATATCTATAAATACCAATAATTATTCATTTTACCGGACACGGAACTGGATTAATAGTTAATAGACTTATTGAAACAGGGGTGAATTACATTCAAGGGTAATTGGTGTAATTGTTAACAAAGTAGTAAAACCTTGGTTTACACGCAGTCGATAACCTGGTGTATTCATTAAACAAAGTATTAAAACCTTGTTACAATTCGAATCCCCAATTAGTTGAAATATTTGACTTCGGGAATAAGAATAATTTGATGAAGGCTTTCGCTCTTTATATTTATGACTGATGGACTATTATGGACAAATCCGTATGGACATATTAAATAATCCAGGACAAAGGACAATTAACCCATGTGCATAAAACTAAAATCAACACGTCAAACATCATGATTACGGAAGTTTAAATAAGCATAATTCTTTTATTTCATATACTATATTCTGACACGGGCACACAGCAACCCTAATTTGGCATTTATTACGGAATTTTAGTTATTATTATTAATTAATTAGTATTTAGGGTTAATTAATTTATTATTTAGTTTAAGATTTAATTAATTTGTAATAATTATTTTTAATTAGTTTTATTTATATATATAAAAGTAATAGTTTTATAAAATAAATAATATAAAAATAATATTTTTATAAAAATTGTACTTTTTACAACTTTTAGTATATTTTTATATTTTGCCCTTTTTAATTGTTTTAGCGTAATATTTGTATTTTTCGCTAGTTTTTAGTTTTAAACTTAGTTTTTGCCATAGTTATTTTTTACTTCTAGATTTTTAGGCTTTGCCGTAAAATTCCTTAAGTGCCTTTTCTTTAGACTAAGATTTAGGTGCTTTAGAATTTTGCGACGCCTTTTTAAGTTTTAGTTTCTTTTTAAGTTATTGCCATTTGGGATATAGTTTTTCTTGTAAGCTTTAATATTTTAGACACCTTTTACCTATGTATCAATTATCATTCCAATTAGTAATCTCAATTTGCGATTATAATTTTAAGTTACTGATAGTAATAAGGTTGGGTTAGTCTAGTGTTTTTAAGTTCTATAAGTCACTCTTTTTCTTTCTTATTTTTATTTTTCGATTTTTTTCCGACACGCTCTTTTTCTTTCTTATTTCTCGTCATTCTAGTTTTTAGGACTTAGAATTTTTTCTACTTCTTATCTAAATTTCTTAAAATTACGAAAATTTATTTTAAGTGGTTAAATTGATAGACATCAAAATTTTCTGGTTCGTAGTAATAGTTGGATTTGTACGTGGACCGGGTTATTGGAGCCAAACAGTCCTCAATTATATTGAGACCAAACGAATCCTGCCCCTCTGCTGCATCTTTTGGCTATTCGAAACTTGGGCAAAATCAGAAAAGTCTATTGATTGGATAACTTATATAATTTTTCTTTCCTTTTTAAAAACTAATAGGATATTCAGTGAATGCACCGAGCATGACGTTCACCACCTTTTGTACGTTCACCACCTGTAACTAGATCAAGACATTTAGCAAATATTACCGTCGTTGATTTTTCTTTAGAATCGTCATCCAGTCGACCAAGTACTCCAGTTCAAATTTCCGATAATCCATTTTTTGAACCCGACCTCACAATTGAGAATCCGGAGAATATTCAGGGATGATTCATAGATCCCGAACCATTAAATTTTCCTCCGGAACCACCAATCATTTAAACAGAGATTGTTGAGGAACGAACCATTAAATCAGAATCCTCTAGTGATTCCGATTCAACAAATTCAATTATGGAGAATCTGGAACCTTTAAGTATGGAAGACCGAATGAGAGCTAAATGCACTGGCCAAGGTCACGCAATTACTCATCCTGACATTAATGCGCCAGATTATGAAATCAAAGGACAAATTCTACACATGGTGACTAATCAATGCCAATTTAGTAGTGCGCCGAAGGAAGATCCAAATGAACATCTTCGTACCTTTAATAGGATCTGCACTCTATTTAAAATAAGAGAAGTTGAGGATGAACAGATATATCTCATGTTATTTCCCCGGACTTTAAAGGGAGAAGCCAAAGATTGGTTGGAATCGTTACCTGAAGGGGCGATTGATACATGGGACGTTTTAGTTGAAAAATTTCTTAAACAATTCTTTCCTGCATCTAAAGCCGTAAGACTTCAAGGAGAAATTGTTACGTTCACACAGAAGGCAAATGAAACTCTATATGAGGCGTGGACAAGATTTGGAAAGTTATTAAGAGGATGTCCGCAACATGGTTTAGACACCTGTCAAATAGTACAAATATTCTACCAAGGATGCGACATCACTACAAGAAAAGACATCGATATAGCAGCTGGTGGTTCCATTATGAAGAAAACCGAAACTGATGCTTATAAAATTATTGATAACACTGCTTCCCACTCACATGAGTGGCACCAAGAAAAAGATATCGTTAGATCATCTAAAGCAGCTAGAGCAGATTCTAGCCATGACTTAGATTCCATTTCCGCAAAGATAGATGCTGTGGAGAGACGAATGGAAAAGATGACTAAGGATATTCACTCAATACGAATTAGTTGTGAGCAGTGTGGAGGACCACATTTGACAAAAGATTGTCTCAGTATTGAATTAACAATGGAACAAAGAGAGAATATTTCATACATAAACCAAAGGCCTGGAAATAATTATCAGAATAATTATCAACCACCAAGACCGATCTACAATCAAAACCAGAATTATAACAGAAATATTCCATACAACAACCAACAAGGTCCTAGCAATCAACAAGTGTCCAACAATAATTACAATCAGCAAAGACCTAATTTTCAAAACAAACCACCACAACCAGATGATAAAAAGCCGAATTTAGAAGATATGATGACAAAGCTAGTTGAAACTCAAACGCAGTTTTTCACATCTCAAAAACAAACCAATGAACAAAATGCTCAAGCATTTAAAAATCAACAAGCTTCTATTCAAAATCTGGAACAAGAAGTAAGTAACCTAGCAAGGTTAATAGGTGAAAGAAACCGGGAAGTTTACCTAGTGATACAAATGCTAACCCCCGGAATGAAACAGCTAAAGCCATTACCACAAGAAGTGGTACAACACTTAAACCACCTGAAATACCTGTAACTTCTGATGAAGCTATTCCTACTCCACAAGAATCACAACCTGATCAAGATATGGAAAAAGAACCGGTAGTTGAGAAGGTTAATGAAGATAACACAGTTAAGGCTAAACCTTATGTTAAACCATACCAACCACCACTTCCTTACCCGAGTAAAATGAAGAAAGAGAAACTTGAAGTCGAGCAATCCAAATTCTTGGATATGTTTAAACAGATAAATGTAAATCTTCCTTTCATTGATGTGATTTCAGGAATGCCTAGATATGCTAAATTCTTGAAAGATCTAATCTCAAATAGAAAGAAAATGGAAGAACTCTCGGCTGTTACTATGAATGCTAATTGTTCAGCAGTGCTGTTGAATAAGATACCAGAAAAACTATCTGATCCAGGAAGTTTCACAATTCCATGTTTTCTGGGTAGTCTTAGTTCAATAGAAGCATTAGCAGACTTAGGTGCTAGTATAAATCTAATGCCGTATTCACTATACGCTAAACTAGACCTTGGAGAATTGAAACCAACAAGAATAAGCATACAACTAGCCGATCGATCAATAAAATATCCTAGAGGGATAATGGAGAACATGCTAGTTAAAGTTGGTACTTTAGTATTTCCAGTAGATTTTGTTGTTCTGGACATGGAAGAAGATTCTCAAGTTCCTCTCATATTAGGAAGACTATTCTTAAACACGGCTAAAGCAATGATAGACGTGTTCGGTAAGAAATTGACCCCAAGTATAGAGGACGAGAGTGTTACCTTTTCAGTTGATAGAGCAATGCAACAACCACAATCTGCAGATGATACATGTTATTATATTCAAACGATAGATGCACATGCAGAATTGTTAGAAGAATTTTCAGAATTACAAGGAACATGAGAATGTTCTTTAGGAGAAGGAACTGAACCAATTGATGAATCTGAAATGTTAGCTACACTTATAGTTAATGGATATGAACCAACAACAGAAGAAATTCAAATGCTAAAAGAAGAAGACAGATATCGATATAAATCATCGATAGAAGAACCTCCGAAATTAGAGTTAAAGCCACTTCCAAACCATTTGGAATACGCTTATTTACATGGTGAATCTGAATTACCTGTAATAATATCGTCTTCTCTTACTGAAAATGAGAAATCACAACTCATTTCTGTGTTGAAAGCTCATAAACCAGCCATTGCATGAAAGATTCATGATATTAAAGGAATAAGTCCTTCGTATTGCACACATAAAATCCTTATGGAAGAAGGTCATAAAACGTATGTGCAACGCCAATGAAGACTAAATCCTAATATGCAAGATGTAGTTAAGAAAGAGATTATTAAACTGCTAGATGCAGGTTTGATATATCCAATTTCTGATAGTCCATGGGTAAGCCCAGTTCAATGCGTGCCTAAGAAGAGTGGCATGACTGTCATTACAAATGAAAAAAATGAGCTTATTCCTACTAGGACTGTAACAGGATGGCGTGTGTGTATTGATTATAGAAAATTAAATGACGCCACCAGAAAAGATCACTTTCCCTTACCTTTCATTGATCAAATGTTGGAAAGATTAGCCGTAAATAGTTACTATTGTTTTCTAGATGGATTTTCCGGATATTTTCAAATTCCAATAGCACCCGAGGACCAAGAGAAAACCACGTTTACGTGCCCTTATGGTACTTTTGCTTACAAACGCATGCCATTTGGACTTTGCAACGCCCCTGCAACCTTTCAAAGGTGTATGATGGCAATTTTTCACGACATGATAGAAGAATGCATGGAAGTTTTCATGGATGACTTTTCAGTCTTCGGTGATACATTTGAATCATGTCTAGTTAATCTTGAACGAATGCTTATTAAATGCGAACAATCAAATCTAGTACTTAATTGGGAGAAATGCCATTTCATGGTTAAAGAAGGCATCGTTCTTGGTCATAAAATTTCAAAAGAAGGAATTGAAGTGGATAGAGCTAAAGTAGATGTAATTGCTAAACTTCCACATCCCACCAATGTTAGAGGAGTTAGGAGTTTTCTAGGGCATGCCAGTTTTTACCGACGTTTCATAAAAGATTTTTCTAAAATTGCCATTCCTATGAATAAACTCCTAGAAAAGGATGCTCCATTCATCTTTTCAGATGAATGTATCAAATCTTTTAATATTCTTAAAGAGAAACTCACTAATGCGCCGATCATGATAACACCAAATTGGAATCTACCATTTGAATTAATGTGCGATGCAAGTGATTTTGCAATGGGAGCCGTTTTAGGACAAAGGATTGAAAAACGATTTCAACCTATATATTATGCTAGTAAGACATTACAAGGAGCACAAACAAATTACAAAACTACTGAAAAAGAACTCCTTGCTATTGTCTTTGCTTTTGACAAATTTCGTTCATATCTCGTTCTAGCTAAAACGGTGGTCTATACCGACCATTCTGCACTTAGATACCTATTTTCAAAACAAGATGCCAAACCAAGATTAATCCGTTGGATCTTACTCTTACAAGAGTTCGATATTGAAATCCGAGATAAAAGAGGAGCAGAAAATCTCGCCGCTGATCATCTTTCTCGTCTTGAAAATCCCGAATTAGAAGTTCTAAATGAATCGGCCATACAAGACAACTTTCCTGATGAATATCTATTGAAGATAGATTATAATGAAATTCCATGGTTTGCAGACTATGCAAACTACTTAGTTTGTGGATTCCTTGAAAAAGGATTATCGTACCAAAAATGAAAGAAATTCTTTAGTGATATAAAACACTATTTTTGGGAAGATCCACATCTGTTTAAAAGTTGTTCCGATGGAATAATACGCCGATGTGTATTCGGAGATGAAGCTAGTAAAATTTTAAACCATTGTCACATAGGACCAACAGGAGGGCATTATGGGCCTCAATTAACAGCAAGAAAAGTTTATGAAGCTGGATTCTATTGGCCTACAATTTACAAAGACGCACACCTTCTTTGCAAATCCTGTGATGCTTGTCAAAGGGCCGTAAAAATAAGTCAACGTGATGAAATGCCACAAAATGTCATCCAAGTATGTGAAGTATTTGACATTTGGGGTATTGACTTTATGGGTCCATTTCCAAAATCTCATAATAATCTCTATATTCTCGTAGCCATTGATTATGTATCTAAATGGGCGGAAGCACAAGCTCTCCCAACTAATGATGCACGAGTTGTAGTCAACTTTTTAAAACGTCTTTTTGCAAGGTTTGGAACACCGAAAGCTTTAATAAGTGATCGGGGAACTCATTTCTGTAATAATCAACTTGAGAAAGTTCTTAAAAGATATGGAGTAACTCATAAAATCTCCACTGCTTATCATCCACAAACAAGTGGACAAGTTGAAAATACCAACCGAGCTTTAAAACGTATTCTAGAGAAAACCGTAGGATCAAATCCGAAGGAATGGTCCATTAAATTGGAGGATGCACTCTGGGCTTTTAGAACAGCCTACAAAACTCCAATCGGAACCACACCTTTTAGGCTTGTCTACGGAAAAGCATGTCATCTTCCAGTAGAAATTGAACACAAAGCATTTTGGGCTTTGAAGACATGTAATCTTGATTTACATGAAGCTGGACATCTACGATTAAGTCAACTAAACGAATTAGAAGAATTAAGATATGAAGCATATGAAAATTCGTTAATCTATAAAGAAAGAACGAAGAAATGACATGATAAAAGAATCAGAAGTTCAAAAGAATTTAAAGAAGGAGACAGAGTTCTTCTTTTCAATTCACGATTCAAGCTATTTCCTGGAAAATTGAAATCAAGATGGTCTGGACCATTCATAGTCAAAAGAGTTTTCCCATACGGAACGATAGAATTAATAAATTCAAATGGGATTGAATTTAAAGTTAATGGTCACAGAGTTAAACATTACATACATGGTCCGATGGAAGTTGACAATGAAGTTAATCATAATTTCACCACCAAAGAAAACCTTCAAAATGAAAACATAAATATGTTATCACCAACATATGAAAAATCAAAATTAGAATATAAGGAGGATTCAAATTTGAGTGATGAAGAAGAATTCTTATACAAACCTCCCATTCCAAGAAACGAAGAAAAATGTGAACAAGAAATTCAAATAGAAATGAAAGAACCAAGGAAAGAACTCCCGAAAAAGGTTTACAAACTAACTCGACTTACTAAAGCAGGAGACCCGGGTGAATTTATCATTTCTTGCTTGCTTAATGATGGTGCTGTATATAATGGACTCGCAGATTTAGGAGCAAGTGCAAATATTATGCCTCTTTCCTTATACAAAAGATTAGGCATGGGTAAATTAAAACCAACCAAAATAGGTGTGCAATCATTTGACCAAACCATTAAACACCCGGTTGGAATAGCAAATAATTTACTTGTTAACGTGGGAAGTTTGACCTTTGTTGCAAACTTCATAGTGATTAATATGGAGGAAAACCTTGATATTCCTCTAATTCTAGGTCGCCCATTTTTAGCAACCACCGAGGCATTCATTGATGTAAGAGAAGGTAGAATGACACTTAGGGATGGTGATACATCGATCACCTTTGTGAATCGAAAGTTTAGATCTCCACCAACCAAAACTGTTAGACCAATAAAAACGTATAAGTGTGGGGAAGATGAAGAAACACTTAATGATGATCCAATAACAAAGAATGCCGTTGATGATACGAAATTAGATGAACCCATTTTTAACAGTTCAATGAAGAAACTTTATAAACGGATTCACGATGCTAAGATTAAAGGAAACTTTAAGTTATATAACCGATTAATATCCAATTTATCGTCAAAAGAAAAGGCAATGTTAGTTGAATTTGTGAAAGTTACGGAGGAAATCAACAAATGGATTGAAGTAAAAGTCAAAGATATACAAGTTGTTGATGATTCAATTGAAAATAATGTTAATCACAATTTCAACTAAGTATAGGGGGTTTATGTATTTCTGTTAGAGTTAGATTGTCTGTTTTCGTGTAGTTCTCGAAAATGGAACCCGAATGGTCTTTCCCTAGCAGACCCTAAAGAACTAGTCTTCTCCCCCCATTCTGAATTTTTATTTTTTTAGGTTTTTACGAAATGAAGACTGCCTGTGAACTAAACCATGGTCTAATGCTACACGCTTTGATCACTAAACATAATAATGACACACTTCCGAGTGAAATAGTATCAGTAATCAGAGAAAGATTGGACGGAGTAAGAAAAGAATCCAGATACGAAGATAATAAGTTACAATTTGGTAAAGGAAAATCAAAATCCGCAGCAAAAAGAAGAGCACGACACCTAGAAAGATGTCACAAATGCGAAAAATGGTCACATGGAGGTAAATGTTCAAATAATCAAACCTATTCAAATACCGAATTTGTTACTTTATGCAGAGACGGACCGTTCATATGTTTAGAAGAAAAAACACTGAATGCTCGAGGTTACGCCTATGTAGCCATGGAAAACCAATTAAACCGACTATCTTATGAGTGGGATAGATCGTATAACTAAGAATACTATCTCACAGGTAAGTCTGTACAGTTTTTTTTGTTTTTATTTTTATTTTTAACCTTTTGATAATAAACGCTAATTTGTTCGCTATAAAGTATTAAATTGGTATTGAATAAAATTAGGTTTGGCGACCGAAATTATTGATATCATGCAAAAATTTATTACATCACTGCGAAATTTAACGTTTATTCTTAAGGTATAATTATCTTTAATCAATCAACCCAAAATATTTCAAAAATTCGTCATGAGTTAAATTAGGTCTTGGAACCGAAATTACTTTACCGAAAAGAGGGGCGCATATTTTTGATAATATTTGATTGATTAAAGTGGGATAAAAGTCAAAAAGATTTTATAATTTTATTTTTACCATGTTTTTAAAATTAATATATAAATCTTAAATTAATATTGTAAACTTTATAAAAACAATATATTTAAAATTGTAAATATTTGAAAAATATAATATAAGTTTGGTGTGATTTTATAATATGAATTTTTAAATTAAGTTTGGTGTGAATTTTTAATTTTTTTTAAAAAAATATGAATTTTTAATTTTATGCATTTCAAATTTTAAGTTTAGTGTGAATTTTTAATATTAATTTTGTATTTTATGTATTTTTAATTTAAGTTGGTGTGAATTTAAAAACAAAAATTTACTTTATTTCGCTAAGTTAAAAATATGATTTTTAAAATTCGTCGTAAGTTGAAGACTAGGTCTTTGAACCGAAATTGCTTTACCCAAGGGAGGGACGAGAACTTTTATTATCATTATTTTTAATCTTATTGAATTAAAGTATGCCAAAAACATAAAAAAAAAAACTAAAAATCTTAGCTTTTAAAACAATTGCTACAAAAAGACAAATTTTAAAATTTTGTCGAAGGACGGACTAGGACATCGATCCGAAACGACCTCGTCCTAAATAACAAGGGAAACAAAATTTTAAAATTAATTACTTCATTGTTTTAATTAGTATAAGATATATTTATAAAAAAAATATATATATACAAACTCCGCGACTCGCGGAGTTGGAAGGGTCAAACACCGCGACTCGCGGAGCTTGCAAAATCCAGGAAAAACAATAAAAGCTGAACGAACTGATCAGTATCCTCACTCCCCACACCACAAAACTGCGAAACAAACCCGAAAAAACCCGAAAAAACACTCCCAAATTCACAATTTTTGACCGTTAATCATCAAATCTTTTACTAAAATCATGTTAAGAAGGATGCTATCAAGGAATTACTCAAGAAAAACGACTGAAAGGGGTGAATCTTCATCCCAAGCTCGCAATGCTCCTGCTGAGAATGCGGAACAATAGGAGGTGGATAACTACTACAAACAAGATATACCTCATCCAGTCATGACATTTTCTGATATGCACTTGGAAGATTTGCACCCGAACCTGAGATTTGACAGACTTTGGATAGATTATCCAAAATACCAAAGGGGTTTGCATACTCTTCATTCTAAAGCTGTTGAAGTACCTAGGGTCATAGAATGGGGACCATTAGAAGCTGTAGAATTGGCCGGGCAAATAAGGGAATTACTTGCACAGAGGGTAAAACAACGCATTTTCAAAGACTGGCATTAAGTTCAGCAAAAGCAACTAATTTTGACGATAAGATGCAAAATATATGTGAAATAACAACAAGACGGAATGAACAAATGATATGCACCATTTATCATTCAGCAAGCAAACACAAATATGTTTGGAAACTTTGGTAAAATTTAATCATTTCTACGCTAATCACCCTCAATAATTTAAATGGTTACTGATTTCTTGCAAATGAGGGCATTGCAAGATCTTAAGTGTGGGAAGGGGTTAAATTCTTTCGGATTTTAAATTTTTTATCTTAAACACTTGGTTACCATTAAAAATACTAGTAAAGCAGTAGTTGTATTAGAATCTAGTGCTATATGATAATAAAGAACAGCCCTAGTCTTATATACTGACTACCCAATTCTAGTAAAAAATTTTTAAAATTTTCAATTAAATGAACTCAAAATCATGTTTATACATATTTATGAACGATAAAACTAGGTTTTAACACCGAAATTATTGTTACCTCGGAAAGGACATAAATTGAGAAACAAACCAAAATGTTAAAATTCATTTAAAATGGAATAGAGGACAATAAAAAGGAAAATAAAAGCCAAGTGTGGAAAAATTTACCAAGTTATCTTAAACATATGTCACATATTTCTGTAACAAATAACTGAAAATACTTTTGCTTTGGACTAAACTAAACTGTTTTACCCGATGAAAGAAAAGAAGAGATGGATCTACATGATGAATCAATTCTATCATTAAAAGGAAGTAAAGTCTTCCGAAATAGAAACGCGCTTCTTGATTTAGGTCAGGAAGTTGTCGTCCAGACCAGCTGTAGGTTGACGAAAAATCTAGAAAAGTCATCTCTAAAATCAGCAGGAAATCCACGGACCTCAGCATTAAACAGGGTCGCCAGGTGGTCAGATTTATCCTAACCATGAGAAGGATTTATCTCGTACAATGGGGGGCACCGTGCAAATTAGCTTGATAAGACTAATGAATCAGATCTCCAGAAAGGATAATCTCCTTAAAGATTAAAAATCAGCTTTTAAGCCTGATATTACTCAATCCTTGAGATTGACCTTAAAGATTGAGAATTACAAACTCATGGAATTTAATGATATCTAAACTCGAGCTTGAACGAGAAAATATTTTGATCAAATTATAAACCGATTTGTTTTCTGAAAACCCATTTTCAATGCGTTCATTACCATTGAACGTAAAATCCTAGGAATTCACCTGGAATTCATTAGGTCACCTGAACTAAATCGGGTTTCAACCGTAAGAACGGTGGTTGCATAGCATGGTCAAAGACAGGACCTTGTGCCAGACCGAAAAATCATAAGGGTGAGCTTTACTATTGCTCCTACAAAGGATAGTAATTGCGTCCGACACGTTATAGACCATAATTAAAAGCATGTCAGGGGACATTGCCTTAACAGTTGCTTGTTCAACGCTTTCCTTTACAACCGGACGGTAGTTTACCGAAAGGTAATATACGGAGCAAGTATACTGGACGTGTTGCTTTCCTAATATAAGGTTAGCAAGTGGGTGACACAAAACCGCAAGTTTTGAGCTAAAATTTTCAAATCTGAAACCCACCAAACCCACAAAAATAATTTGCAAACACCGGTAAAGGGTTATTCCAGAAAACTTATCTAGGGTAAAAACTAGATTTAATTTTCAAAAGATCAAATGTTTTCATAAAGATCCAATTTCCTTAATGGATCTAAATTTTTATAGTCATGTGGGACTGTAAACCATATCGTTACTACCATTGATTATACTGCCGTAAAGAAATCACTGATGTACAAAGTGTGAAGAATAAAGAAGTGATTCTAGTATTTCAAGACTATATTGTTTGAGGACAAACAACGCTCAAGTGTGGGAATATTTGATAATGCTAAAAACGAACATATATTTCATAGCATTATTTCCCAAGAAAGACAAGCTTTTAGTTGCAATTGTTCTATTTACAAGTGATATTCGTTTAAATATTAAAAGGTGAAGACAAAAGACAGATTCGACGAATTGAAGACGCAAACGACCAAAAAGCTCAAAAGTACAAAATACAATCAAAGAGGTTCCAATTATTGATAAGAAACGTCTCGAAATTACAAGAGTACAAGATTCAAAACGAAAAGTACAAGATATAAAATAGTACGCAAGGACGTTCGAAAATTCGGAACCGGGACCAGAGTCAACTCTCAACGCTCGACGCAACGGACTAAAAATTACAAGTTAATTATGTATATAAATATAATATAATATATAATTAATTATATTAATTATATATATATTATATTTATAAAATAAATCGTCGGCAAACAAAGAGCCAAATGTGGGTGAGCTGTAAAAACGATCTCCGCGACTCGCGGAGTTTGAAGAAGAAAAGGGCCGCGAGTCGCGGAGCCCCAAATATTGAAACTGCCTATAAAGCTCGCGCATTCTGATCGTAAAATAAACATAATATATAATTCAATCTCTCTCTATATATGTATACGTAAATATATTTATATTTATATTTTAATTTTAATTTTAATTTTAATCCTAATAATAAGGGTATGTTAGCGAATGTTGTAAGGGTGTAAGTCGAAATTCTGTCCGTGTAACGCTACGCTATTTTTAATCATTGTAAGTTATGTTCAACCTTTTTAATTTAATGTCTCGTAGCTAAGTTATTATTATGCTTATTTAAAACGAAGTAATTATGATGTTGGGCTAATTACTAAAATTGGGTAATTGGGCTTTGTACCATAATTGGGGTTTGGATAAAAGAACGACACTTGTGTAAATTAGACTATGGGCTATTAATGGGTTTTATATTAACTAAACAATACCTTGTTAATTTAATATACAAACTTATAATTCGACGTATTTATATATAACCACATACGCTTGACTGGGTACGGTGGGCGGGATATCTATAAATACCAATAATTATTCATTTTACCGGACACGGAACTGGATTAATAGTTAATAGACTTGTTGAAACAGGGGTGAATTACATTCAAGGGTAATTGGTGTAATTGTTAACAAAGTAGTAAAACCTTGGTTTACACGCAGTCGATAACCTGGTGTATTCATTAAACAAAGTATTAAAACCTTGTTACAATTCGAATCCCCAATTAGTTGAAATATTTGACTTCGGGAATAAGAATAATTTGATGAAGGCTTTCGCTCTTTATATTTATGACTGATGGACTATTATGAACAAATCCGTATGGACATATTAAATAATCCAGGACAAAGAACAATTAACCCATGGGCATAAAACTAAAATCAACACGTCAAACATCATGATTACGGAAGTTTAAATAAGCATAATTCTTTTATTTCATATTTAATTTCCTTTATTTTATATTTAATTGCACTTCTAATTATCGCATTTTTATTTATTGTTATTGTATTTAATTGCACTTTTAATTATCGTACTTTTTAATTATCGCAAGTTTATTTTATCGCACTTTTATTTATCGCAATTTCATTATCGTTATTCACTTTACGCTTTAAATTAAGTCTTTTATTTATTTAATATTTTACATTTGGTTTTAACTGCGACTAAAGTTTTAAAATCGACAAACCTGTCATTAAACGGTAAAAACCCCCCTTTATAATAATAATATTACTTATATATATATTTGTATTTTTATAAATTTAAACTAATATAGCGTTAAGCTTTGTGAAAAAGATTCCCTGTGGAACGAACCGGACTTACTAAAAACTACACTACTGTACGATTAGGTACACTGCCTATAAGTGTTGTAGCAAGGTTTAAGTATATCCATTCTCTAAATAAATAAATATCTTGTGTAAAATTGTATCGTATTTAATAGTATTTCCTTGTAAAATATAAAGCTATTTTATATACACCTCGCATGACATCAAGTATTTTTGAAATTGTATCTCGGGGTTCTGGTTCTTCGATTAGTAATCCCCCCGACTTATATCCACACCGAGATATTCAGCAATCAAAGTAATAAATATACCACCTCCTATTATGCTATGCGGTCTCATCCCCCTAACCATAGCTGATAAATAATAACCCACACAATATGGTATACTTACAGCGCTTTGTGGGTCTCGAATACACATATGGTAAAACAAATCCTGTTCATTTACCTTTTCCTTGTTCTTACCTCTTTGTGTAATCGAATTAGCTAAAAACCTATGAATTACTCTTAATTCAGCTCTATCTATATCCAAATAAGAGTAATTTCCCCCTTTAAATCGGTGATGGCTAGTCATTTGACTCCATACACCATGCATATCAAAATTTTCGTCTATCTTTCTACCATTTAGTATCAACCCTCTACAATCGGCAGATGCTAGCTCCTCAGGCGTATATATACGTAAAGCCTGAGCCATGTCTAGTAAAGACATGTGGCGCATCGAACCTCCTAACAAAAATCTAATAAAAGATCGATCGGTTAAACTAGCTACCCGATCATTTAATTCTATACTACACAACAATTCTTCACACCATACTTTATATACAGGTCTACGCATGTTGAATAACCGTACCCAATCGTTAAAAGTAGAATTACCATTTTAAAATCGTCGGCAAGAAAGAAGCCAAAAATACTTGATGTCATGCGAGGTGTATATAAAATAGCTTTATATTTTACAAGGAAATACTATTAAATACGATACAATTTTACACAAGATATTTATTTATTTAGAGAATGGATATACTTAAACCTTGCTACAACACTTATAGGCAGTGTACCTAATCGTACAGTAGTGTAGTTTTTAGTAAGTCCGGTTCGTTCCACAGGGAATCTTTTTCACAAAGCTTAACGCTATATTAGTTTAAATTTATAAAAATACAAATATATATATAAGTAATATTATTATTATAAAGGGGGGTTTTTACCGTTTAATGACTGGTTTGTTGATTTTAAAACTTTAGTCGCAGTTAAAACCAAATGTAAAATATTAAATAAATAAAAGACTTAATTTAAAGCGTAAAGTGAATAACGATAATGAAATTGCGATAAATAAAAGTACGATAAAATAAACTTGCGATAATTAAAAAGTACGATAATTAAAAGTGCAATTAAATACAATAACAATAAATAAAAATGCGATAATTAGAAGTGCAATTAAATATAAAATAAAGGAAATTAAATATGAAATAAAAGAATTATGCTTATTTAAACTTTCGTAATCATGAAGTTTGACGTGTTGATTTTAGTTTTATGCCCATGGGTTAATTGTTCTTTGTCCTGGATTATTTAATATGTCCATACGGATTTGTCCATAATAGTCCATCAGTCATAAATATAAAGAGCGAAAGCCTTCATCAAATTATTCTTATTCCCGAAGTCAAATATTCCAACTAATTGGGGATTCGAATTGTAACAAGGTTTTAATACTTTGTTTAATGAATACATCAGGTTATCGACTGCGTGTAAACCAAGGTTTTACTACTTTGTTAACAATTACACCAATTACCCTTGAATGTAATTCACCCCTGTTTCAACAAGTCTATTAACTATTAATCCAGTTCCGTGTCCGGTAAAATGAATAATTATTGGTATTTATAAATATCCCGCCCACCGTACCCAGTCAAGCGTATGTGGTTATCTATAAATACGTCGAATTATAAGTTTGTATATTAAATTAACAAGGTATTGTTTAATTAATATAAAACCCATTAATAGCCCATAGTCTAATTTCTACAAGTGTCGTTCTTTTATCCAAACCCCAATTATGGTACAAAGCCCAATTACCCAATTTTAGTAATTAGCCCAACATCATGATTACTTCGTTTTAAATAAGCATAATAATAACTTAGCTACGAGACATTAAATTAAAAAGGTTGAACATAACTTACAATGATTAAAAATAGCGTAGCGTTACACGGACAGAACTTCGACTTACACCCTTATAACATTCGCTAACATACCCTTATTATTAGGATGAAAATTAAAATTAAAATTAAAATATAAATTATAAATATAAATATTACGTATATTGATAGAGAGATTGATATATTATGTTTATTTTACGATCAGAATGCGCGAGCTTTATAGGCAGTTTCAATATTTGGGGCTCCGCGACTCGCGGCCCTTTTCTTCTTCAAACTCCGCGAGTCGCGGAGATCGTTTTTACAGCTCACCCACATTTGGCTCTTTGTTTGCCGACGATTTATTTTATAAATATAATATATATATAGTTAATATAATTAATTATATATTATATTATATTTATATACATAATTAACTTGTAATTTTTAGTCCGTTGCGTCGAGCGTTGAGAGTTGACTCTGGTCCCGGTTTCGGATTTTCGAACGTCCTTGCGTACTATTTTATATCTTGTACTTTGCGTTTTGAATCTTGTACTCTTGTAATTTCGAGACGTTTATTATCAATAATTGGAACCTCTTTGATTGTATTTTGTACTTTTGAGCCTTTTGGTCGTTTGCGTCTTCAATTTGTCGAATCTGTCTTTTGTCTTCACCTTTTAATATTTAAACGAATATCACTTGTAAATAGAACAATTGCAACTAAAAGCTTGTCTTTCTTGGGGAATAATGCTATGAAATATATGTTCGTTTTTAGCATTATCAATTATATATATATATATATATTAACAAATAGCGAGACAATGATTTATAGAAGTAAATGACCAAAACACTCGAAAGTTTAAGATACACTTTGAATGATATAGTTTATTGATAATTTAAGACTATATTTTGACAAAAGTACGAGTCACAAAACGTAAATTGCGAGTTTTCTAAGCGTACGAAAATGCGTTCGAGAAACTGAAACCGGGACATAAGTCGAGTGACAACGTACGAGTCATCGGAACGAAAATTACAAGTCAACTATGCACATGAATTTAATATAATATATAATTAATTATTTAAATTATATATATTATATATATTATATTTAATTATGTCGACAAATAAGAAAACAAAAAATATGTGAGCTGGATCTGACGGCCATGCGATCGCATGAGAAATAGGCATAAAACCTATGCGATCGTATGGGCATCAGAATCAGGCCACATTATAAAGCTCAATCATTTGGTTCAGTTTTGCACACACAATTCACTTCTCTCGATCTCTCAAGCATATAAATACAAAAAATATTTATTATTAATTTTATTATTATTATTATTATTATTATTATTATTATTATTATTATTATTATTATTATTATTATTATTATTATTATTATTATTAAGATTAATATTATTATTAATCTTATTAATTATTAGTATTATTAATTATTAATTAGTAATATACATAAAATACTACGACGAGGTTATGAGCGTGTCACTTTCAAAAATGGGTTTTTGAGCGGGATAAAGTTAAGGAAATTATGGGTTATAGCTATGGAGGTTATGGGTAATGTTCATGGGTATTATTTACAAGTCAAACCTACTGTTATCATCTATGTTACGTCTACGTACTTTTCTGCAATATTGAATCACAATATTGATACGTAAGCATTTATATTTTATCTTTTATATACTAATAGTGTATCCATGTTTAGTGCTCGAGTATATATATTTATGCATGCTCGTATGCAAAATTTTGTCGTTAAACAGTTTATGATGAATCACAAATTAAATACATATATTACTGGTAAAAGGTATATGATATGCATGTTTTTGGAAAGCTGGCGAAAAATCAATGACTTTTCATTTAGATATCGAATAGTTTCGATGAACGGATTAAAAGATATGATCAACTGAATTATGATTGACGTTAATTGAAATTGCTTTTGAATCTGCAATTAAGATTTAAACAACTTGTTTACGAGATTGATAAATTGGATTTTTGAATATTACCAACAGAGTAAATTAATCCTTATATAAGGTACGTCTCATTTTGTTAAACAACTGTCAAAATTGACTTTTTGAAACGACTTTGGATAACTTTTGTATGTCGATCTCGAGCATTAGGATTATGATACACTATGACCTGACCTAGCTTGATAGACATTTATTGACCAACATATGTTCTCTAGTTTGAGATCTACGATTATTTGATATTTCGAGTTTCGGTCACATTGCGATGAACAACTTTATGTGCTGCTAAGGTGAGTTTCATTGCTCCCTTTTTAATTGCTTTTGCAATCTATATTTTTGGGCTGAGAATACATCCACTTTATTTTAAACACAATGGATACAAGTACATACTAAATTCTACACCGAGTTTGAACCGAAAATCCCTTAGCTTTGGTAACTGGTAACTGCCAGTTATAAGAATTGGTGGGCGCGAGTAGTAGTATATGGATCCATAGGGCTTGATATCCCCGTCCGAGCTAGAGCACTAGCCTTTTAACGGACGTATGCTATTTGAGAAGCGTACACGTTGATTTGCGTGTATTATTAAGATGAATATACAAAGGGTATAAATTATATATACGTTAAGTTTAGTTACCAGGGTGCTCAATTTTGTAGAATATTTTGATAAACGTTTCTGGATGAAACAACTGAAATCTTGTGATCCACCTTTATATACAGATTATGCAAAACACTAAAACTATGAACTCACCAACCTTTGTGTTGACACTTGTTAGCATGTTTATTCTCAGGTTCCCTAGAAGTCTTCCGCTGTTTGCTTATATGTTAGACAAGCTATGTGCATGGAGTCTTACATGGCATATTTATCAAGGAAACGTTGCATTCACCAAATCATCACCATGTATCTTATTTTGACTGCATTGTCAACGAAATTACTATTGTAAACTATTATTTTCGGTGATTGTCTATATGTAGAAATCATCAGATGTCGAAAACCTTTGATTTAAATATTCATTTATGGTGTGCCTTTTCAAAAGAATGCAATGTTTACAAAACGTATCATATAGAGGTCAAATACCTCGCAATGAAATCGATGAATGACGTGTTCGTCCATATGGATTTGGAGCGATCGTCACACCCGTTGATCTTTGATTTTACGAAAATCATTATATTCATTGAAACCCTATCATATACTCATCCACATCTTGTAACGAGTCTTGCCATACCAAATACCGGGAATTAGCAATCATTATTTCGAATCTCGCAACAATTTACAACAACAGTATATATATATATATACATATATATATATATATATATATATATATATATATATATATATATATATATATATATATATATATATATATATAACATGTACCTCTTAAAATCATGACCTTCAATTCTGAAATTTTGAACAGCACCCAGTCTACAAATCAATACCACAAATTCTGAAAAAGCTGAATACATCAGCACAAACTGTACACGACCTTAACTGTCGAAAGTTTGATGATAAAAAAATGGAGTATTGGAAATACTCAATAGAAAATTTAGTACCGAAAAGAGGATTATGCGAAACTATGAGGGAAGCCGTGGACAAATCACAAAGAATAAGTTTGACTTCAAAGAATCCAAATGATTCCGTTTCTGATGAAATCTTTAGCGAATACCTTGCTTCCGAATCTAAACCCTTACGGATAAATCTTCTTCATCATCCATCGATATTAGAAATTCCAAAATATCATCGTATCTTTCATTATAAATATCCTCCATATTTCTGAAGATATTTTTATAACTATTCTTATCTGAAATCATTAATCTCTTCGTGCTATCAGTGTACATCATATAGAAACTGTTAGTTTCTATATTATGTAAACTTTCGAGCTTAAAATATGAATGTTATTGAAGTAATGTTGGGAACTGATGCATGAGTTAGTATAATATAATGACACTTGATCAACGTGATTATATTACAGTAAGTCATGCTGAGTTTCTAATGGAACGTGATGATTCACAGAACATACCGTCATCATGTGCCAATTACATGACTCTTACATTCTAACCAATCTCCAAACATATTAAGAACATATCTTCTTGATAGTTCTATCTTTTCGGATATTCTGGTAATTTACCAAATCAAGATCGTGCCAGTACTATTTTCTTCTTAGAACATTAACTATGTTCATTTCAAAATCCATACCTACGAATTTTGGACCATTATTTGCTTGACTTAGAGTCGAGAAGAGAATAAAGAGGCAAAGAGCTCCGAGATATAAGGGAAAATATAAAGCCCAATGACGACACCGAAATTACAAACCGTATATATATCGATGCATATAGCAATATAAAGACACGGGAGAACTAAGAACACTATAAAACCCAGAGTATAGTAGAAGTGAATAGATTCTTCCGGTAGTAGATGGAAAAGAAGAATGACATATATGAAAGTTAGGAGTATATCAAGAATCAGAACTGGATGGAGCATATTGACGAATGCTTAAAGGTATGAGTTGAGGGAGAAAGAATAGAAATTGTGAGTTGTAAGGAAACGAAGAAGGTGGATTTATAGTGAAATATCAGACAGAGCAATCGAAACAAATTATTGCATATAATCAAAGAAAATCCTAATTTCCTTAATCGCCGAAGAACTAAATCTTATCGCAAAGATTTTCTTTAAATCCCATGAATTCCGAAAATCAATCATAACTACATCATCAGTTAAAACGATTCTACATTTACTCATTTCACTCTCTTGGGATAACTTCACTTATACTCTTCGCATAATCAAATTGTTTTATCTATATTACTCAATGATGATAAAACTCTATTTATCAACTCATATTCGTCATGAAAACATTTTTATAGTTAGCCATGACGACCTCGATCAAATTTCGGGACGAAATTTCTTTAACGGGTAGGTACTGTGATGACCCGGAAATTTCCAATCAAATTTAAACTTTATTCTTTATATGTTTCCGACACAATAAGCAAAGTCTGTAATGTTGAGTCTCAAAAACTTTGAAATTTATATTCATGTAATCAATTACCCTTTGACTACTCCCGACGATTCACGAACAACAAATTGTAAATAGATACATATATTCATAATGATTGGAAATATAAATTCGAAATAAAATATTATTTAAGTACTAGAAATAAACATTTGAATTAAAGATGTAAAATAATAAAGAGAATGATTAAGTGAATATTAAAACATATATATATATATATATATATATATATATATATATATATATATATATATATATATATATATATATATATATATATATATATATATATATATATATATATATATATATATATATATATATATTTGAAATTGGATACATTTAATTACTAATATTATTCTTATTATTAGTGATATCACTATTATTGTAATTATGGGTAAAAATTTTGATTTTAGTTATTATTAAAATTATTATTATTATTATAAATACTCATTAAAATAAAAATTAATATTAACATTATGATATATTCATTAATAATATCATTTTTATTGTTATAAATTATTATTATTAACATTACTGATAATATCATTAATAGTTATTATTATTATTTATAAAATTATTATTATTAATAATATTACTATTATTATTTATTTATTTAATTATTTATTAATATTAGATAGGTAAAAATCGTATATACATGGATTTGGCAATCCGAATCTAATTCAGTTTCAAGTTCCTGTCAGTTTCTGTCTCTGATAATTGCGAATTTATCTCTAGGAAACCAACGAAAGTTGTTGAAGGTCACACTCACTTTATATTTTTTTTTCTTGTACCTGTGAACTATTCCTGTGTCGACCTCTTCCAACTTTAAATCACATGATTCATTCATGTTATTAAACAGAAATCCACTCCAATACTTCCCTAATATTATTAATTATCAATTACATCTATTTGTATTTGAGGAATTAAAAAGAAAAGTTAAGAAACTGGGTAGTTTCCTCCGTTACGAGTCAATTTCATCAAAAGCTTGAATCAAGTGAAATTTCAAAAACTATAAATGCAGTTGGGTTAGGAATCGTCCATTTAAAATATCTGTAAGTTTTCAAGCTCTAATTATTCCTATTAATTTCTAATTTTGAAGTCAAATATAAATGTTAAAAAGTCAAAGGTTTTGTTCATAAGGAAATTGGAATTCGTTTTGAAGTTTCTGAATCAACTGATGATTCAAAAAGTTTATACGAATGATTTATAACACAATTCATGTTAGAAATTTAACCTAAAACTATTTGCAATGTGAGATTTGATTTGGACTTCAAAGTGTTCTTGACCATATTATGTAGTAATTTAATTTCGAAAGAAATTTCAAAAACTAGAAATGTAGTGTTGTTGGAGATCATTTATATAAACTATCTGGAAAAATTTCAAACTCCAATTCATTATATCGAAGTTTAATTTGAGAGTCAAAGTTTTGATTTTTAAAAGTCAACTATTGTTCTTCAATCAAATTCGGGTTATCTGTTGTGATTCCAGTTAAATTGACGATTGATAAGAGTTCTAGGAGTGATTTTAAACGCAAGTCGTGTTATAATGTTTGTCTAAAACGTTCACAAAAATGAAATCAATAATTTTTTTTTTAAAAATAATGACAACACATCAGCAGCCCTTGTCTCATTTTTTTTTATTTTTTTTTTGAATAATCACAATTAAAAATTAAGTTTTGTTTCACGTTCAGTGTTAATTCAAATAATATTATGAGTTGATTTGATTTAGATTCGGATTCGATAATACTTGATGTAGATGATAAAAAGGAATCAAATTTTCTTTCAGGTTATATAATTTAGGAGTTAGATTAAATCAGAAAATGCAAGGGTGAAGGGATGGTTAAGGGTGTATGTGTACTAGCAAGAGGTCCTGGGTTCGAAACCAGGGGTCTCCATATTTTTTTCTTTCTTCAATAAAAGAAGTTTGGACTGTTGGGCCGATTGATAATACTTTGCCGTTGGGCTTCTGTTTCCTTGTTGGACCGAAGTAAGTTGGGCCAGAGTAATAAGAATGATGAAGATGATGGCTGTTTAAAATAAGTTATAAACAAATAAATCGGGTTATATTCAGAAAAACACTAATGGTTCAGTGGTTTAGAGTTGTTGGTGTTACACAAGAGGTCTTGGGTTCGAGTCTAGGCAGAAGCATTTATTTCATTTTAAGGCTGGATACATTAAGGTAGTATTTTTGTCATTATTATTATTATTATTATTATTATTATTATTATTATTATTATTATTATTACTATTATTATTATTATTATTATTATTATTATTATTATTAATAAATCATTATTATTATTAATAAATCATTATTATCAAATCTATCATTTTAACAAATAAATATATACAACATATTATATATATATATATATATATATATATATATATATACAAAATAAATATATATATATATATATATATACAAAAAATATATATATATATATATATATATATATATATATATATATATATATATATATATATATATATATAGCATATAATTTAAAATATAATATATAGACAAAATGTAATACAAATTCTATATAAAACTACAACGCTAAATATATAAATGTTAGATAATGAATAGATATAATTATTTGATTACCATTATATGTGTTAATATATATATAAATGATATAGGTTCGTGAATCCGAGACCAACCCTGCATTTGTTCATTATCGTCATATGTATTTTTACTACAAAATACAGTATGGTGAGTTCATTTGATTCCCTTTTACTCTTTACATTTTTGGGACTGAGAATACATGCGCTGTTTTTACAACTGCTTTATTAAATGCTTTTGAAATATATTTTGAACTGCGAATACATGCAAATGCTTTATTAACTGTTTTACAATATTTATATGTGTGAGTTTCATTTGCTCCCTTTTTGCTCATTACCTTTTTTGGGCTGAGAATACATGCAATGTTTAAATAATTGTTTTTGCAATATTTATATGCGTGAGTTTCATTTGCTCCCTTTTTACTCATTACATTTTTGGGCTGAGAATACATGCAATGTTTAAATAACTGTTTTTGCAATATTTATATGCGTGAGTTTCATTTGCCTTTTACCTTTTATATTTTTTGGGCTGAGAATACATGCGCAATTTTTATAAATGTTTTACGAAATAGACACAAGTAATCGAAACTACATTATATGGTTGAATTATCGAAATTGAGTCTGGTAATCTAAGAATTAGGGAACAGACACCCTAATTGACGCGAACTCTAAATATAGATCTATTGGGCCCAACAAGCCCCATCCAAAGTACCGGATGCTTTAGTACTTCGAAATTTATATCATGTCCGAAGGAGGATCCCGGAATGATAGGGATATTCTTATATGCATATTGTGAATGTCGGTTACCAGGTGTTCAATCCATATGAATGGTATTTTTGTCTCTATGCATGGGACGTATGTTTATGAGAAATGGAAATATGAAATCTTGTGGTCTATTAAAATTATGAAATGATTATTTATGATAAACTAATGAACTCACCAACCTTTTGGTTGACACTTGAAAGCATGTTTATTCTCATGTACGAAAGAAATCTTCCGCTGTGCATTTGCTCATTTTAGAGATATTACTTGAAGTCATTCATGACATATTTCAAAAGACGTTGCATTCGAGTCATTGAGTTCATCAAAAATATTATCAAGTTATTTATAGTTTAGATATATTATGAAATGGTATGCATGTCTGTTAACTTACGATGAAATGAAAGTTGTCTTTTAAAAATGAATGCAATGTTTGTAAAATGTATCATATAGAGGTCAAGTACCTCGTGATGTAATCAACTATTGTGAATCGTTTATAATCGATGTGGACTTCGTCCAGATGGATTAGGACGGGTCTTCACATGTTTCGAGTACTAGATTAGGGTATCAAGGGAGGTTCCCACTTTGTACCAAGTGTAATAAGCATCATACTGGAGCATGTAATGGACTGACTTGTGATAAGTGTAAGAGAACTGGACACTCAGCAAAAGACTGCAAGATGGGTACAAATACCTGTTTTGTTTGTGGTAAAGCTGGTCATTAGAGGAAGGATTGTCCGCGTGCGGGGAAGACTACTGAGCCTGCGAAAGGACGAGCATTCAACATCAATTCAAGTGAAGCACGTGATTATCCAAAGCTAGTCACGGGTACGTTCTTACTCGACAATCATCGTGCTTATGTACTTTTTGATTCTGGTGCCGATAGGAGTTTTGTGTCTAAGGATTTTTGCCATAATATTAAGAAACATGTATCGTCATTAGAAAACCTGTACTCTATAGAACTAGGAAATGGAAATCTAGTGAGAGCTGATCAAATCTATCGTGGTTGTACTTTTAACTTGGCTGGGAAATCTTTTAGTATTGATGTGATACCGATTAAGCTGGGAAGTTTTGACCTTGTGGTCGGAATGGACTGGTTATCCAAGAATAGAGCTGACATCGTCTGTTACCAGAAAGCGATTCGCATTCCTGTTGCCGAAGGTGAGCCTTTGATGGTGTATGGAGAGAGGAGTAATACACCACTGCATTTCATTAATTATTTGAAGGCGCAGAAACACATAAGAAAGGGTTGTCTTGCAATGTTGGTTCACGTAAGCAAAACTGAACCTGAAGCTAAGAAACTCGAAGATGTGCCGATTATCAGAGACTTTCCCGATGTTTTTCCGGAGGAGTTACCAGGACTTCCACCGCATAGAGATGTGGAATTTCATATTGACTTAATGCCTGGACAGCACCTGTAGCACGCACACCATATAGACTTGCACCATCTGAGCTGTAAGAGTTGTCTAGTCAGTTACAAGAGCTTTTAGACAAGGGATTCATTCAACCGAGTTCTTCACCATGGGGAGCTCCAGTTCTTTTTGTTAAGAAGAATGATGGATCTATGAGACTTTGTATAGATTACAGAGAACTAAATAAGTTGACTATCAAGAATAGATATCTATTACCGAGGATCGACGATATGTTTGATCAGTTGCAAGGATCAGGATGTTACTCTAAGATTGATATGAGGTCAGGTTACCATCAGATGAGAGTAAAGGAGACAGATATATCGAAGACAGCGTTCAGAACACACTACAGACATCATGAATTTACAGTAATGCCGTTTGGTTTGACGAACGCACCAGCAGTGTTCATGGATCTCATTAACCGTGTATGTAAGCCATACCTAGACAAGTTTGTTATTGTGTTCATTGATGATATTTTGGTATATTCTAAGAATGAGAAGGAACATGAACAACATCTCCGTTTAATACTTGAGATGCTCAGGAAAGAGCAGATGTATGCTAAGTTGTCGAAGTGTGACTTTTGGCTGCAAGAAGTTCAATTTTTAGGTCATATCGTGGGTATTAATGGTATTCAAGTTGATCCTGCGAAGATAGAAATAGTCAAGAAATGGGAGACTCCTAAGTCGCCAACGCAGATTCGGTAATTCTTAGGTCTCACCGGTTATTATAGAAGATTCATTGAGGGATTTTCTACTATTGCTCGACCGTTGACAGCATTGACTCACAAGGGTAAAAAGTATGAATGGACTGAGCAACATGAGTCTACATTTCAGTTATTAAAACAGAAATTGACTACTGCTCTGAATTTGTCTTTACCCAAAGGGAATGAAGATTTCGTGATTTACTGTGATGCTGCACGATAAGGTTTTAGTTGTGTGTTGATGCAACAGAAGAAAGTGATTGCCTATGGATCACGACAGTTGAAGATTCATGAGCAGAATTATATGACACATGATTTGGAACTTGGTGCTGTGGTCTTTGCACTGAAGATGTGGAGACACTACTTGTATGGTACTAAGTTTACAATTTTCACCGATCACAAGAGCTTGCAACATATCTTCGATCAGAAACAGCTCAACATGAGGCAGAGACGTTAGGTAGAACTGCTGAACGACTATGACTGTGAGATCCGCTATCATCCTGGCAAGGCTAATGTTGTTGCAGATGCCTTGAGTAGGAAAGAGAAGGCTAAACCTCTCTGAGTTAGAGCGCTGAATATGACTGTCCAAACGAACCTTACTTCTCAGATATGCGATGCACAACATAAGGCGTTAATACAAGAGAATATTGATACTGAATCACTCAAGGGCCTAGATAAGCAGTTTGCCATTAGAGATGATGGAACTCATTACTTTGCTAATAGAATCTGGGTACCGAAATTTGGCGGACTAAGGGAACTAGTGCTAGATGAGGCACACAAGTCAAGATACTATATTCACCCTGGATCTGACAAAATGTATCAAGATCTTAAGGCACTATATTGGTGGCCCAATCTGAAAGCCGATGTTGCTACCTACATTGGTAAATGCTTGACATGTGCTAAGGTCAAGGCAGAACATCAGAGACCATCAGGACTGCTAACACAACCAGAGATTCCCCAGTGGAAATAGGAATGTATTGCAATGGACTTCATTACTAAGTTACCCAGGACTGTGGGAGGTTACGATATTATTTGGGTTATCGTTGATCGTCTCACAAAATCAGCTCATTTTCTACCAATTAACGAGACGGATAAGATGGAAAAGTTGGCACAGGTTTACCTAAAGGAAGTGGTTTCCAGACATTGTGTGCTGATGTCATTTATTTCTGACAGAGATAGCAGATTCATGTCTAGATTTTGGCAAACATTGCAAAAAGCAATGGGAACTCGACTCGATATGAGTACTGCGTATCATCCGCAGACAGATGGCCAAAGCGAAAGAACCATCCAAACTTTAGAGGACATGTTGAGAGCATGTGTTATTGATTTTGGGAACGGATGGGATAGGCACTTAACATTGGCAGAATTCTCGTACAATAATAGTTATCACGCGAGTATTAAAGCCGCACCTTTTGAGATGCTATACGGGAGAAAGTGTAGATCACCGATATGTTGGAGTGAATTGGGGGATAGTCAATTGACAGGTCCTGAGATTATTCACGAGACTACTGAAAAGATTGTACAAATTCAAGAGAGGTTGAAAACTGCTCAAAACTGACAAAAGAGCTATGCTGATAATCGAAGACGACCTCTAGAATTTCAAGTTGGTGACAAAGTCATGCTGAAAGTATCACCTTGGAAAGGTGTAGTACGTTTTGGGAAACGAGGCAAGTTAAGTCCAAGGTATGTTGGACCCTTTGAGATTACTGAACGGATTGGACCCGTAGCATATAGATTGAGTTTACCTCAAGAACTTAGTGAGATTCACGATACGTTTCACGTGTCAAACTTGAAGAAGTGTTTGGCAGACGAGAATTTGATAATTCCTTTGGACGAGATACAAGTAGATCCTAAACTTCATTTCGTAGAAGAACCTGTTGAGATCATGGACCGTGAGGTCAAACGCCTAAAGCAGAGCAACATACCGATTGTGAAAGTTCGATGGAACGTACGCAGAGGATCGGAATTCACATGGGAACGTGAAGACCAGATGAAGCAAAAGTATCCACAACTGTTTCCTAACGAGACAACTTCGATGGACGTGCACTAAATTTCGGGACGAAATTTCATTAACGGGGAGGTAATGTAATACCCTAGCTATTTCTGTTAACCTTTGTTAACTGTCCGTTAAAGTATTTAATGGTGTTTACTTTCGATTCGTGTATTTAACTGAATTAAATGCATACTTGAGTTCATGATGAACTAACTTATTTAATATATAATTATATTAGTCGGAAAACTTATTTCATATTTTGAAATACTGTGATGACCCGGAAATTTCTGATCAAATTTAAACTTAATCTTTAACGTTTCTGACACGATAAGCAAAGTCTATGAAGTTGAATCTCAAAATCTTGAACTATTCAATTACCCCTCGATTGTTCTCAACGATTCGCGAACAATTATATGTAAATAGATACATATACTATAACTTGAAAACGTAACAAAGTGTTAAGTAAACGATACTGTGCATTAAACATATTGGTTTGATTATCTGATTGATATATTTAACTATGAAGTTAAAAGATTATGCTAAACGATTTAATTAAAAGATATTTACTGAGTCCCTTAAGGATTATGATATTATTACGGGTCTCTGTTGTAAGGTCCACGTTGATTTGGGAAATCATTCATGTTTAACGGTATTCGGAATTAATGGTAAAGTGTTTGTTTAAATAACGTAATTTGGACACATACAATAATAAGGAATATTAAATGTTAGAATTGAATCTATGAACAACTTGCAACGTATATTTAGAACGTGTTTAAGTATATTGAATATATATTTATGAATATATAGCTTCAGGTTATTTGAAAACAATAATAACATTCGATTATTGATTTAATTGATATTTAGTTATGTTAATTAGAACATTTGAGAAATAAACGATGACACATAAATGAATTACATGAATTTAAGTTTAAATGTATAAACAATAAGCGATATAACAATTTCAAATGATTTTAATATGTATTTTAATAAATAGCGAGACAATGATTTATAGAAGTAAATGACCAAAACACTTGAAAGTTTAAGATACACTTTGAGTGATATAATTTAGGGATAATTTAAGGCTATATTTTGACAAAGGTACGTGTCCCAAAATATAAATTACAAGTTTTCTCAGCGTACGAAGGGACACTCGAAAAACCAGAACCGGGACATAAGTCGAGTGACGACGTACGACTTATCGAAACAAAAATTTCAAGTCAACTATGCACGAGAATATAATATAATATATAATTAATTAATATAAATTATATATATTATATACTAATAAATAAATATGTCGACAAACAAGAAAATAAAAGTTTGTGAGCTGGATCAGAGGGCCATGCGATCGCATGGCCTTGAAGCACAAATACCATGCGATCGCATGGGGTACTTTTTCAGGCCAAGTCTTTATAAAGCGATCGAATTCAGTTTTTGTGATATATATTTCTTTCATCTTACACTCCGTATAACTTATTTATATTATTATTATTATTATTATTATTATTATTATTATTATTATTATTATTATTATTATTATTATTATTATTATTATTATTATTATTATTATTAAGATTAATATTATTATTAATCTTATTATTATTAGTATTATTAATATTAATTAGTATTATACATAAAATACTACGACGAGATTATGAGCGTGTCACTTTCAAAATGGTTTTCAAGCGGGATAGAACTAAGGAAATTATGGGTTATTGCCAAGGAGGTTATGGGTAATGTTCGGGGGTATATTTATGAATCAAACCTAGTGTTTATCATCTCCGTTACATCTATGTACTTTCCTACAATATTGAATCTCAATACTGATACGTAAGCACTCATAATTTATCTTTTATATATTAATTGTGTATCCATGTCTAGTGCTCGAGTATATATATTTATACATGCTTGTATGCTAAATTTCATCGCTAAATAGTTTATAATGAATCACGAATTAAATACATATATTACTGGTAAAAGGTATATGATATACATGTTTTTGGAAAGCTGGCAAAAAATCAATGACTTTTCATTTAGATATCGAATAGTTTCGATGAACGGATTAAAAGATATGATCAACTAAATTATGATTGATGATAATTGAAATTGCTTTTGAATCTGCAATTAAGATTTAAACAACTTGTTTACAAGATTGATAAAATGGATTTTTAAATATTACCAGCCGAGTAAATGAATCCTTATATAAGGTACGTCTCGTTTGTTGAACTATTGTCAAAATTGACTTTTTGAAACAACTTTGGATAACTTTTGTATGTCGATATCGAGCATTAGGATTATGATACACTATGACCTGACCTAGCTTGATAGACTTTTATTGACCAACATATGTTCTCTATGTTGAGATCTACGATTATTTAATATTCCGAGTTTCAGTCACATTTTGGTGAACGACTTTATATGCTGCTGAGGTGAGTTTCATTGCTCCCTTTTTAATTGTTTTTGCAATATATTTTTGGGCTGAGAATACATGCAATTTATTTTAAACGCAATAGATACAAGTACATACTTAATTCTACACTGAGTTTAAACCGAAAATCCCTTAGCTTTGGTAATTAGTAACTGCCAGTACATAGGATGTGGACTGGTGGGCGCGAATAACAATATATGGATCCATAGGGCTTGACATCCCCGTCCGAGCTAGAGCCCTAGCCTTTTAACGGACGTGTGTTATTTGAGTTTAGGACACGTTGGTTTGCGTGTATTAAAACGAATGGGGTATTTATCATTATAACGTTAAAGTTTAGTTACCAGGGTGCTCTGTTATGTAGAATCTATTGATAAAAGTTTCTGGATGAAACAACTGAAATCTTGTGATCCACTTGTATATACAGATTATGCGAAACACTAAAACTATGAACTCACCAACCTTTGTGTTGACACTTGTTATCATGTTTATTCTCAGGTTCCCTAGAAGTCTTCCGCTGTTTGCTTATATGCTAGACAAGCTATGTGCATGGAGTCTTACATGACATATTTTTTAAGGAAACGTTGCATTCACCAAATCATCACTATGTATCTTATTTTGACTGCATTGTCAACGGAAGTACTATTGTAAACTATTATTTACGGTGATTGTCTATATGTAGAAATCATCAGATATCGAAAACTTTTGATTTAAATATTCATTTATGGTGTGCCTTTTCAAAAGAATGCAATGTTTACAAAACGTATCATATATAGGTCAAATACCTCGCAATGAAATCATTGAATGACGTATTGTCCATATGGATTTGGAGCGATCATCACAGTTGGTATCAGAGCGTTGGTCCTAGTGAACCAGGTCTTGCATGAGCGTGTCTAACTGATAGTTGTTAGGATGCATTAGTAAGTCTGGACTTCGACCGTGTCTGCATGTCAAAAGTTTTGCTTATCATTTTTGTCAGAAATTACCTACTTATCATTCCTAGTCTAGACACGTTTTATTGCATTGATTCCATGAATAGTGTATAGACAAAATTCATATCTTAGCGTATCTGTTACTGTAAACTTTTCCTGACATCTTCCGAAAATTTCTCCATGATTTATGGAATTTGGTATTATATATACATATGTAAATTATGTATTGAAGAATACCAAACTAAATTCTATAATTTAATTCATATAAAAAATCATCTCCCTAATTATACAAGATGGATCCCGTATCTAGTTCAAATTCCTTAAACACTGACAGCTATTCCGATATGGATATTCACCTGAATTCCGAAGACAGTGTAACCGGAATGGATCAACCAATTAGCCATCATCTATTCTGGATGAATTGGGGATGGGTTCGTAATCTACTTAATCATTGGAGACAAGAAGAAGGTGATCCCTTCCATCCACCACATTCACCTCTTGGTGAAGAACCTGAAGCACTTACCGGTAAACCCATTCGTAACACCATTTTCACCCTCATTTCCAGAACAGCTCGCAACGACTATGTAATATCCAATATTGTAAATCTTATTCATCCGCTTGTTCGAACCGCCAATCATCCCAGTATAATAGAAGAAGTCAACGAGCTTCGTGTTCGGGTAGTGGCTTTGGAGAATATGGTGCAAGGATTACAAACACCAGCAGCAGCAC